>NC_048311.1:31327789-31547676 GCF_013100865.1 Trachemys scripta elegans
CTTCCTCGGATATGCATCCGAGGAAGTGGGCTGTAGTCCACGAAAGCTTATGCTCTAATAAATTTGTTAGTCTCTAAGATGTCACAAGTACTCCTGTTCTTTTTGCGGATACAGACTAACACGGCTGTTACTCTGAAAGATGGGGAGGGAATATCTTTCACCCACAGAAGTGGGTCTAGTAAAAGAGAAACGTTTCTGAACTACACACAATTTGGAAAAACTAATCTAGACAGAGTAGATATTATATATTCTATATAAAACCCACCCTCATCCACCTATATATATGGGGCATTCCTTCCTGACCTCCATAGATGTTTCCCTCTTGCACAAGTGAGGGATTTCCATCCCCCTGTCTGAGGTTGGGTTTGTTTTGGTTTTTGGAGGGGGAGTAGGTGTCTAGCTTTAAACCAAATGTTAAATTGCCACTAACCCTAAGTTCAAATCCTGCACAGAACACTAACTTTATTTGAAAAGGAAGAAACCATCCTCTTGACAATGTCCTATTGGAATGACCTTATTTCTATCCTGCGTAATGACCGAGGCAGACTTAATTAACCCATTTGCTAGGAGTCAATGGGGCAGAACAGCAGCTTCTAAATGCAGTCTTACTGACCTGCCCCATTCTGACCTCTTGCAGTGCTTCTGCCTGTGAATCAAGGAGCAACTTAGCCATAAAAATGCATCAGCAACATTTTCTGCTGCTTGTAATTCAGGTGAATGATGACGGGCTCCACTTTTATTTACTTGACCTTTATCCAGCAATCTGGTTGGCTGACATAACATGCCATCCAGTGCTTAAATGTATAAACACGGGGCTCAAGCGTGGCACACTGCACACAGCGTGTGCAAGGTCACGCCATTCGGAGGATGCCATTTTTCGGAGTTCACTGCCCCCACCCCCTACACCGGCGTGACCTCGCAGGCACGGCGCATGGAGGATGCCGTGACAGAAGACATGCCGAGTCCCAGCAACCTACAAATTAAGCTCTGATTCCATCTGCCGTTTGTTATATAGTAAAACCTTGGGATTGCACACCACCCTCCATTCAAGGGTCTCAGAGCAGAAGTCACTGGATAAAATTCTCACCGTGGGTAAGCCAGGAGGTCAGACAAGATGATCATAACAGCCCCTTCTTGGCTCAGAAATCCAGGAATCTAGTATTCTCCATTTGCAGGCAGGGGGACGGAAATAGAGATGTTTTAAATGGCTGGCCCAAAGCCACACAGTAAGACAGAAGCCGGCCATGGGGGTGGCAGTCCTCTATTCTGATCACTAGACAGATTAAAGGAAGGCATGATGGATATAAGAGACAGTGATTGTGTCTGGAAGGAGATGCTTTGCTGTCATTTATCTATTAGCTGTGACACTAAAGTCTCAGATGAGGACAATATACAAAAGAATAAAAAAATCAATGAGAGATTTACTGAAGAGAGCTTTTTTCTTTTGAAGTGAATGGATCAAGGAGAACAGAGACTCTGGCCCAATATCATTTTAAAAAAGCAGTCAAGTGTTTCAGTTATAGAAAAATTGTGAAGGCAGGAGGCTCCACAGAGAACATCTGCCATTAACAGCATGTACAAAGGACATTTTCCCATTGATGTTTACTGAAGGCGATACTAACCCAAGTTTCCCTAGGTTTGGATTGGTTGTTTTTAAATTAAAAGTAGTCAAGGAACCTTGCTTTGTTTACATGATGCTGCAAAATAACTTGCAAGAGAATTATTATAGCCACTTTTGAGAAGGCCAGCCCTGCACTTTCACGGTCTGGATCAGAAACCAGAAATTAGTTCTTGCATAAGACCCCTTGTTTCCATGGCAGCAGGAGAATAAGGATCTCCCAAATTATTTTGCTGGCTCTGAAACTAGCCGCCAGCCCATCAAGGCACGCTGACTTTGGGGACCCGTTTCTTGCCCTAATAGGTCTGTGTTCATTGTAAAACCATTTGGTCAAAATCAGCATTGGATGTGGAGGGAGAGAACCAGCTGGCCACCACAGCCAAGCCAACCTATATGCACAGGGCCACTTAGGGTACATCAAACACAGCCCATGGCTGGATCGACAGAGTTGGCTTGCACTCCTGCGCTCAAATTAGCTGTGTACACATTGCAGATCAGGCTGGAGCACCAGGTCCGATGGGGTGGGGGTGGGCTCTGTCCCAAATTGCAGCTTCAAAGCGCTGTCTACACAGCATTTTTAGCAGGGTAGTGAGAGTCCCACAAGCCTGAGTCTGTCGCCCCAGATTGGGAGGCCCCTGACATGGGCTGCGGAGACGTACCCATAGAAACCCAGGGTTGCAACGTTCGGTTCATTTGCATGAACAAGATGCAAATACCGTGCAAGCTTTAAGTTCAAAGGATAGACTTGAAAGAGGAACAGCCTACCCGTATCCCATCAAAAATGTCTCTTATCTCCTATAAATGTCTCTGTAAAGGCCAGGCAAGCTGAAAGATGCGAGTTAAATTAAACGCATTCATATTTTAAATACTATTCATTGCAGCTTACACGGCAGAGCACGGATCAGAAAGCTATTTCCAGACAAGTCCCCCTCCAACCCCTATTCATTTAAAAATAATTGCAAACTAACTAAGATTGGAGAATGCAGTGGAAGCCAAGCCAATCAACTTCTATCTTCCAGGTTTTGACAGAAGAGTATCCCTCCTCCAGCAAAGCCACTGCAGTGCTGCCAACTTGTCTGATTTTCTCCGGTCTCACGGTCAAAGCCCCAGCTCGTGGACACCTGTGATTACCTGAGAATTTAAGGTTTTATTCAACTCAATACCGACTACCCGGGGTTCATCTCGACCTGGTATTACGAGGTAAAAGCTTCCGTGCCTTGTCTCAATTAGGATTTTACATTAGACTGGCTCTCTCTGGCCAACTTATGTGCCCCCCATTACAGCAGCATCTGGGCACCTCACAATCTTTGATGTATTTATCCTCACTTCACGCCTATGAGGCAGGGCCATGCTATTATCCCCATTGTACAGATGGAGAACCAACACCCAGAGACACTAAGGGCTTGGCTACGTTTGCGAGTTACAGCACAATAAAGCAGCCCCGGGCGCACTAGCTCACTTCCCGTCCACACTGGCAAGGCACGTAGAGCGCTCTGACTCCGCAGCTACAGCACTGCTGGTACTCCACCTCGGCAAGTGGAATAACGTTTGCTGTGCCCCCGCTGGAGCGCCGCGGCACCAGTGTGGATGAGGTGTTGCTTTACTGTGCTCTGATCGGCCTCCGGAAACGTCCCATAATCCCCTTAAGTCAAGTGGCCACTCGTCTTTGTTTTTGAATCGCTGCAGGAATGCGGAAATGCCCTTTGAAAACTCCGTTTCTGACAGCCGTCTGCTTATCTGCTCTGGGACAAAGCAACCATTACTGTGGAATGCTGTGTGTGAGAGAGAGAGAGAGAGAGAGGCGCGCGGGGGGGGGGGGGGGAGAAGGAGGGAAGGGGAGCCTGCTGCTGTCTGAACTTACAAGACACCATGCTGACATGCTCTCAGACCCCCAAAAACCCACTCTCTCTCCCCCCGCATACACACAACACACTCCCTGTCACACTCCATCCCACTCCCATTTGAAAAGCATGTTGCCGTCATTTGCATGCTGGGATAGCTGCCCATAATGCGCCGCTCCCAATACCACTGCAAGTGCCGCAAATGTGGCCACGCCAGTGCGCTGTCAGCTGTCCGTGTGGACAGACTGCAGCGTTTTCCCTACTGCGCTCTCCGAAGGCGGGTTTAACTCACAGCGCTCTACAGCGGCAAGCGTAGCCATGCCCTTAGTGACTCACCACAGGTCACACAGGACATCTGCAATAGAGCGGGGGCTTGATCCTGGGCCTCCCAGGCTAGTGCCCAGACCTCTGGACCATCCTTCCTCTCTCTCGATAAACAGTAACTTTTGTTTGTTTTGCCATGAAGACACAGCCTTACAAAAGTTTTAATAGAACGTTCCTGGTTAAACATCACCCTGGCCTGTGAGTGTACCGTGAGCAGGAATCCAGGAATGGCAGATTTCCCCACCCACCCCATTTGGGGCTGCAGTTTCACAAGGAGAGATGGCAAGACTGCTGTGCCCCTAAATCCTTGCTCCCCTCCAGCCTCCGTCACCAAAGCCCAGCCCAAACCTTGCTCCTTGGCCCTTCTCTTGGGGTGTTATGCTAAAAGGGGTAAGGGCAACTAGGCCAAGCCTGCCTCCTTTGTTAATGAAGACGCAGTATAAAGGCTAGGCTGTATTTACGTGGCAACGCATCCCCCCAGCTCCCAGGCTTCTGTTAACTGGGGGGCTTCAGAAACAAACCTTGATGAGACTCAGATGATCGCACCGAAGGTGCAAAACACCAGGGGCAACGAAAAAGGGTTTTTTGCCAATACACTGATTCCAGCAACCACTGCTGCCATAGCAACCTGTCCACTCATTGGAAAGGTGGCATCCCCACTGCCCTTCCCAAGCCCAGTTCCTCTCGCTTCCGTGACCCAGGCTTTGCTCATATTGGCCAGAGGGCAAGAATTAAGCACGGAAGAAGCAAGATGCAGCTATGCAAGGAACATGCATTACACGTGCAAGCAACGTGTAAGGACCGTGGCGTGCCAAGGGCTCCCTTGCATATTAAACACGGGATCCTTGTGCTTTGGCTTGTATGAGCAACTAACTCCCGGCCTATGCAGCAGTCAAATCTTATCATATTTGCACTGTCGGTAACACCCCCCACCCCCCGTTATCTGGACGCTTCCCAGTTTAAAGGGGTAGATTCGGTTCTGTCTAAATGCACGAGCTCGTCTCTGCCCCCTTTCCCCGTCCCCCCCCACACATAAATACCCTTTTGGGGAAGCATTGGCAGTGTGGGTTCTCACCCATTTACTTGAGAATTGCCTGTGTAAACAGATGCATCTTAACCATCTATCCGGAAGACAGTAAGACTCTGCTGACTGCAAATCCCAAAGCCACGGCCCCTACAATAATTCATGGCACTAATATAGCTCTTTCAGTTTCCAAAGCACTTTACAAACATTCAATAATCTTCTCAACAACCACACGATACAAGTATGATTTTATAGGGGGAATCCAGGCAGAGAATGTAAGTGACATAGCCCAGGCCACAGAGGGAGTAGATATCAGAGCTGGGATTAGACCTCAGGGAGTTCCTGGCTCCCAGGGCAGTGCTCAAGCCACTAAGTGGTGCAGGTCCATGGCAAATTCCTGGGAATTTATCAGCGTGCTCATTACTGCCATTGGGAAGCCATCTTTTAATCCCTGTTCCTTCGACCTCTAGTAACGAAAGGAGAGTTCGCAAGGGATTCAGCAGCCTGATTTCCTAAGGGATTTGCCTGCTTGTCCTCCAGAAGTAGCATTCACCCCGGTTCCATGAATATGTCAATTGATTTTAAAAACCTCCATTTCTTTTAATAAGAAACATGCAAAAGCAAAACACGTGACATGATCGCTCGCTAGGGTGACCAGACAGCAAGTGTGAAAAATTGGGACGGGGGAAGGGGGAGGTAATAGGAGCCTATATAAGAAAAAGACCCAAAAATCGGGACTGTCCCTATAAAATCAGGACATCTGGTCACCCTATTGCTCTCCCTGGTGAAGTACTGCTCTGCTAACAGCAGCACGGCCTTCCCCTGGTCTGTATTATTCTTCTTCCTTCCCTGGCCACACCCACCCAGCATGGACTGAGTTATTAAGAATTGGGTTAATCTGTCTAATTGAGAGCAGCAAATGGCCTCCTTTACTCCCGCCCTTAATCCAAATTAATTTACAAGTGTGGACAGGCCTTCAGTCTCCTTTGGAAATCCCAGAGGTAACAAATAATGAGCGTCACAAACTGACAAGTAGCAGAAAGCAGGTGAAGAAACTAGAAGAGTTCAATTCATACTGTGTCCTGGGTAATAAAGAGCGAGACAGCAGCAGAATGCTTTCCTAGTAGAGGGCTGTAACAAGCTTCCCAGGAGACAAAAGCAACCCTTGAAATTCAAATTCACTTTCCCTCCTCAAGCAGCTTGTAATACAGAAGGCAAAATGTCAGGAGTAAAGAACAAGATGATGATGTCAAGGACAAAGACAGAGAGGCCAGGCCTTCTCCCCAGAATCTCTGTAAGCTGCACCTGACAACAGCAGGTCACAGATCAAGGTACTCCTCTGTTTCCTAGACGGGCTGCAACCCCCAACTCCTGCTTTCTGTTTTACATAGATGTCACTCGTGTTCAAATGCAGCAACAGCCAGAAGGACTCTGGAGAAAGCCAGGAGGTTACAGGGAAACCTGGCAGCTTGTTCTTGTGGAACCAGATCGGGGTGTTTTATTTTGTAAGCAAGGTACCAAAGCAGTGGACAGGAGAACATGCATCAACTAGAATACCCCTGAGGAGCAAGCCGCAGCTCTAGCGGTGGAGACGGGAGATTAGAAAGCCAGAGACTAGCAGCCACCAGACGCGTCCACAATGGCAATTCAGCTGTTCAATCAGTGAGAACCCCATCTGCGAGCTATACTGCTAAAGTAATGACCACAATGGAGCCAGGGGAGAGTTGCCTGGAAAACTCAGAACAAATGCAAACATTTCAGACACTGAATCAATACCAAACGTTAATATTTGTTTCTTTGGTTATTAATGACACTCCTTGGCATGCACTCACGTCGCAGCTTTCAGAGTGCTTTATGAATAATTAATTCGGTTTCAGGCGGCCTTGTGGGGCAATTCTCCCTGTTAGACAATGATTTCATAGTTATTAGTTATTTACATGACCGTTATTAGTTAGGATGTAATTATTCTGCATATTAATAGACTTGCCCCAAGGTTTTGTAACTGTTATGTCGCTGTTTAGTGAAGGCATTGGAATGATCATGCATGGTTATTGCTTTAATGTCTCCTGTGCTCCTATGACTTAAACTGGATCCTCAATAGCGAAGGCAGAATGGTGGATAGTACGGGGTGGGGAAGAGGTTTCTAATAGATTACGTCTACACTACAAGGTAGGGTGAGATTCCATTGCCCGTGTACACCTGCTCGTGGGGAGCCTGATGAGAGTTAGCACATGTATAAATAGTAGAATAGCTATGGTAGTACCACAGGTATGGGCACACGAGCAGGTGAACCACACCCCCAGACTTAGCATAGCCATAGCAAGAACAGGTTTAATGCTTTCAGAGCAGATTATCAAGGCGGCGCCGCACCTGGCAGCTCTTACGGTTCTCATCAGGAAGGATGTGCCAAAGTATTTAAGAGCACGAGTTCCACTGACCTATTCAACATCTCAGCCAATGAGCTCGGAGTGTTTTTGAAACTCTGACCATGTCACCTAGGGTCCTCCTAAATAGGAACGGAGTGCTTTGGAAAGCCTAGCCCTTCCAATGTATTTCATCATCTCTTTCCCTCCCAAAGAAGTTCTAAGCGTTGTCTTCAGAGACAGACTCAATGTGGGAAAATAATATGAACAGACTGGGCAAGGGAAGTTTTTAAAGGGAAGGGGAGGGGGGGGATCACCTAGAACAATTGTTCTGACACCAACAATTCTAAGTTACTTTAAAATGACATGGAAAACATTCTTGGAGAGCAGCCTTGAAAAACAGTTGTTTCAATATCACATCTTTTCTTCATTGTTGTGCATAATAAAGGGGGATTTTCATGAAAACAGGATCTCTCCATTAGAATTCATTTTATATCATGTTTCAGATAAGTGGTACAGATGGGGAAGTGGAGGGATGGAGAAGCGATCTAATAAAGATCGCAGAGCTCGCCAAAGAGTGGGAAACAGAATGCATGACTCCTGCCTCCCCGTCGTATGCAGTACCTGTTGGAACTCGATCCAGGGATGAGCTACAATGAATGGAAGCATCAATCCAAGTGGGAAAATAAACAGCCAGGCAAACACTTTTAAAAGGGGGGGGGTCACGTTTTCATTAAAAATACCCCTCCGGTAATGAAGAATGTGGGCAGGAAAAATACCGAGGATCATCTAACATGCAGCATCTAGCAGAATCATTTCTAAATTGGAAAATATGCTGAATCCCCCACATCAGGCATTAGCTGCTCATTATAACTCTCCAAGTCACTAAAATAGACACATGGTTTATGCAATGCTGGCAGAAATTTAGAGGTAGTTTGTAACAACCAACTTCAGAATAAATAGCCCAAGCTGATTAGACTTCAGGTTTACATGGGGAAGCCATTTCACTGGTGTGCCATTCAAACCCTATCCTTCTCCACTCCCTGCACACTCAATTAGCCTTGAGGGACCCAGAAAGGAGAAATGTTCCTTCTCAGACTGAAATCCATACAGCAGAAAGGCCAGATAGGAATATTTTGTATGGAGCAATTGTAACTGAATTAACTAAAGGTAAATAAGGAACAGGCAGTCAGCTGGCATCAGAGGGATGGCTTGCAGAGATCTCTGCAAGAGCAGAGATGTCATGAGTGGTAGAGACTCCAACGGGAAAGCCCCAAACTGGGGTGTGACATTGTCCAAGGCAGGGGAAGGGGATTATTATATTAATTGGAAACACGCTCTCTGAATTCTACAGTAAGATGGCTTCATAACTCTTTTGAAAGTGTTTGTGTCACAGAAGCACTGTAATTTTCCCGGGACAGGAGTTGCTATCGAAGAGGCCACGGAAGGAGCGGACTGTCACACTAGTCAGGAAGACAGCTCAGCAAGGGAGAGTATGGAGCCTTCTCATCTATACGTCACTGGTTCAATGCAACCCAAAGTTGTTACCAACTGATGGCTGCACAGCACCTGCTACGTGAAATGCATTGGTGGGTCTCAATCCACTTCCCACTGGACGGGTCCAGAGCACAAGATGCACCAATGCAGTGGCACTAATCATCTGCATTCTCAGCCAGAAGGCAGGGACTGCACAAGCCCTGGAGAATGGGTTTCCTCGTCCCCTTGCAGCAGCAGGGATGAAGCACTTTGGTGGGGAAGTTTGAACTGGCGCTGTCTGTGCTGAGGATGGAGGAATTCAGCCTCTGGGGCTTCTAATTCCATCACCTTTCACCAGCATCATCATGACCTGGGATCTGTGTGTAGCTACTGTCATGTTTATAGCAAAGGTGGTGCCTTTCTGCTGAGTCATTCCATGTAGACACATCTAGGCAGCCCCACTTCACATCTTTGCTTTGAAACATCGCTTTAAAAAGATGCCTGAAACAGACAAAGCTAAGCCTCCGGGATGGATTAGGCCTGTACAATTTGAATACAGGGTTAGAGCAAGGGAAGGGAAATTATACTAAGGGCTCATCTCCATGGGGACATCCAAGAAAATTAATCCAAATTCATTAAAGGGGTCAATTTGAAGTGGATCCGTTAAACGACGTTCAATCCCTGTGTGAACACCCTCATTTGTAATTAAAGTGGCCTCAGTTTGATTTCACTTCACTTTGGAAGTGAAATCAACTAAACCAAATTAGATCCACTCTAATTCAAAATGAGGGTGTTCACACAGGGGTTTAATGTGGTTTAACCGATCCACTTCAAATTGACACCATTAGTTATTTCAGATTAACTTTCCTAGATGTCCCCATGTAGACTAGCCCTGAATAATGTGTGCACTCGGAGGGCGTGGAGAAGAAAATACTGCTCTGGGGATGATTCGCACATTGCCTTCCTTGTCATGTGTAGGGTCCTCTCCCCGACCAGCTCAAAAGAGCTCATAATAAGCAGCAGTCCACACATTCATGACAGTGCTCCCCAACCTTGTATTCTTGCTACTGGGCATCCTTGTTATCTGCTAGTTTATTCCATGCATCCGTTTCTTTGATAAGATGCTCTCTGCTGGGTGCCTGGAACACAACCATCTCTCCTCTCACCCAGTGTGTGTGTTTACTTAAGAAAATACATTTCCAGGACATTCCTATGGAGATGCAACAAGCTGTTTTCAGGCAGAGAGAGGAATGAGGCAGGGACCCTGTACCGGATTTCATAGACTGGCTTCCAAACCCAGCTAACGTTGCCGATGAAAAAAAGTCAATTCCAGTGCGTTCAGTTTGTTGTTAGTGGCAGACGACAGCACAACAACAAGATCTCCGATCCATCAGCATTGTGTAGAACTGGCCTGTGAAGCCGCAACGGAGTGATGCACACTTCACACTGCCTTGATGCAACGTTCATGTCTCACAGCACAAAGGCACTAATCCCAAATAGTCCCAAAGCTTCATTTGAGACCCACAAACAGGGCATGTGGCGTTATCATGCCCAACACTGAGCACTCTACACAGAACTGGGCAAAGTTTTGTAGCCAAAACTTTGGAAGGGGGGAGGTGGCAGGTTTGGTGACACCGAAACATTTCCCGAATGTGTCGATTTTGCCAAATTGTTTTGGTTGACAAATGCCCCTAAAAAAAAAAAAATCTAAAAAAAAAATTCTAAATGTTTCATTTTGACCTTTTCTAAATGAAATGGGCTCCCCCCAATTCAAAATGACTTTTTGTTTTGAAATGTCCTTTAAAATTTCCCCAAATTAAAAAGGTTTAACATGATTTGACTTCAAAATGAATTGGGGGGGGGGATTTCTGATTCAGTGAATGTTTTGAAAAAAATTCATTTTCAGTTTGACCCCCTCCCCTCCATTTTTTTCTTCTTTCGATTGTTTTGGAATTGCAAGAGAACTGAAAAATCAGTTCCTTGTACAACTCTAATGGCAAGGAGCCCTCTTTCTCCCCACATCACACTGCAAATGAACAGGGCCTACAAGAAGGGCTACTGGGGCAGATCGGCTCCTAGCAGACTGAACTCCCTGATAGGTCATCTTGCCAGCAGCTCCCAGATACATCCGTGGCACACTGGGCATTTTCACACAAGGGGAGCTCTTCTATGTATCTGGGAGATGTACCAACACCAGATTAATAAAGATTAAAGGAGATGCTTTTGGTATCGCTGGGGACCTGGTCTGTGGGATATCAGAGGGAGTGTGTACAATAAATGGACCGTTTGAGAAAACGCCTGAAGAGAATCCTCTTTAGTTAGAAGAAGGAAAAACAAATGAAGCGGCTTCACCTTTACCCAGATCAAAGAAATTAACATACCGACATTTCCAGTGAACCAGGCTGAACATCCCAGTCCAAAGCACGAACCAGAACCAGCATCACTCTCTTTGATGCTTATAGGAGTGCTCCTATGAGTATGAATAAGTGTTACTCCATATCAGTAAGTCACAGAACTGGGGCCTATTGGTCACCCCACTCTTCCTTGTGCTTTTGCTCTAGGATCATTTCTGGCCATGGAAAGTCTAAAACCGTTCAAATTTTGGGTCATGGCAGCAGCTTGCCAGGAATCCAGAGGGACAGCACTTATGAGAAAGTCATGCCCACTCAGAACAGCTGTGAATCGGGATCCTGATCTTTTAAAAACCTATTTCAACTGTCTAACACTTAGTACAGTCAAAGATTTACCTGCTTTGTAACCGATGGCTGGCTTCACATAACCACGTCAAAACGAAGAACCGGTGGAAATTATGACTTGAAACTATAAATGCTCTTTGCAGCACTTAAAAAAATTCTCAGTGGCACACCGATTTCATAGCTCTGACCTTGAGTTTAGAGACCAATGATGTGATATTTAACCAACAGGTTAAAAACAACATTTGATATAAAATAAGCTGGTGCAATCTAGACAAAGGCCGAATCTTAGGTTGCTGGGTGGGCAGGGAAAAGGATTTATATAAATAATATTACGCTATAAATACTATTCCGCTACAAAGGAGATATTGAAATGCTGTATGCCTAGAAGATTGGATTTTCTGAACAGACAGGCATAGCTGTATCTTATTAGAGACCTCTGACCACAGAACTTTAAAAAGAATTTCAGATTTAATAGGAGTAAATACCCTCCCTCCTTTTTAGGGAGTCAGTGAGTCTAAGAATTCAGCCAATACCCTCTTTGCATCCTCTTATGCACACTTCATACAAAACAGGGACCCTCCATGCCAACGTGGGGGAAAAAACCAACCTTGGATCTGCTTTGTACTGTGTTTATGGTGAATATTTCTGAATATTTCCAGCTCTCGTTTGAACTAACCTACTCTCCGCCATCCACAGTGCCGCCAATTTACATAGGATGCAAATTTGTAGGGCGTGGAGTTTAAATCTTCGCCATCCATCAAATGAAGCAAGTGGCATCAGGCTAATAAGAACTGCACTGATGCTTTCCCTTCTGTAAAGCAGAGAATTAAGACGACTACGTAGTACTGGACATGTACCTTGTAACTGTATCATTCTGAGGGAACCCTACACAGCTTGGACTGTTAAAACCGAATATCTCCCGCTTTTTAGCATCTGAAAGCTGGCAGAAAGATTTAGGAAACTGCAATTTACTTTAATCTCTCTCTTCCCAAAAGGATTTGTGAAGTTACTTCTTACTGAGTGAGTAAATGAACACGCGTGCCTCAGGAAATTATTACAGAAGCCAACATTTCATTTACTCATTAATCCTTCTCTACACTAAGTTTTCTGTGGTAAATTCCTCTCGCTGTAAATGGCCTTGTGCTTCTACCGGGATTTGAGCGTGCCCTTGCACCCACTGCTGAAGCGCAACATGGGGCACAGGTGTTAGTGAGCATATAGTTTCACCGTCTTATCGCGTGGGGGGCAAGGGCTCTGTGTGTTTGGTTTCCAAAGACAGAACAAAACATAGTAGCTGAAATTATGGAACGCCAGCTGAATTCTAGGATACACATACAATGGTGGGCCAACAGGCAACCTGGTCAGATGCCTCATGCTTGCTAAACGATGCTGGAATTGTGGGCTGACTTGTTAAAACCCTCTTTTGCCAGGATGCACCAAACGCTAGCCGGTAGCAAACAGATCGTTAAATCAATTTTGGAAAGAGGATTTTAACACGATTGGTCTTGATCAACGACACTGATTTCTAAGAGGGCCGTTTGAAGGGCATAGGCTGTTGTAACTCAAAATACAGTCCCGGAGGCAATAAAGACACCATGCTGAGCCCTCAATTAACTACACAATCAGTTGCAGGTATTTTTAGCAGCGAGCGCTCTTAGGCCTCATGGCTAGCACAACAAAGCGTCCCAAACAGGCCAGGTAATTATCCTACAGTTTCCTCGTTATTCCAATTTACTTCTTGCAGTGACAAAAACTATATAGTCTAGCCTCATTGTACAGCTGTTATAACATCCTGTAGGGGAAAAGCTACCATTTTTGACTCCCGCAACTGATGCTACCCCCCCCCCCCCCCCCCCAATACCACACGTCTCTTTCTAACACTCACAATGAGAGGTTCTGAGGGGCCAGGGCCAGTGGGTCTGACATGCAAACTCCCAACTAAGGAGCTGCTTCCACTTCATTTTCATCTCCTACTGATGTGCAAGTTCTCTGAATTACTGTTTGCTTCCTCCTTTCACCTATTCATCTCATTCCGAAGCTGCAATTTCTTAGAGAGGAATCCACAGGTCACCAATGGACCCAGTGTGAATTCAGTAAATACGTCAATGAGCCAGTTCCCAGGCAGTGAATTTGTAAGACATTACAACTGATGTGAAACCTTCAATTAACGAAAGAGACAGGCCTCCAGGATGTCTGTTACCCAACCCCAGGACAACAAAGAGGGTTTATTTTTAAAGTTGCTGCCATCCTTCACAAAGCGGGAGCAATTTCTCCTTCTCTCACCTTTCCCCTCCCTCTCTTCAGATAGGCAATTTTCTCTCATCCATCTCCTCGACCAAGCCAAATAATCACTGTAATACCCAATGATCAGGCAACTCTGGGAAGTGACGGGCTTACAGCAGGGAAATCGACTTTGCTCTACTGAAGATCATGACAGCAACAAGATATGCCCAATAGACATATAAACTGGAGCAGCTAATAGCACCCCTCCTCTTTTCTAGGGAAGTGCAACAAAGACTACAGCATGCACTTCTACACCTGAAATCAAGCAGCCTCAATTCATCTCCAGAGGGAAGATGGGAGGGCTACATGGGGCAAATTTGGGGCATGGCAACACCACGTCTACCTGTTACATTATTCATCACTCAGTCAGGTCAACCTATTTTGCTGGCTATAACTGCACCACCCTGGCTCCCTGTTGCTAGGATTTCCTGGCATGACGTACCAGTACAAAGTTTACTAGTTTTAATGACCAGAGCACCAGACACAGCATGCGGTAAAGGGTGCAAAAACACTGCAGTGGAAAAAGCAGTAGGAAGGTAATCAATACAAGGAGCTCTTAAAACAGTCAGAACTGGAGCAGAACCGTCTAAAGTCATTTGTTCTGTTGTGTGGGGCTAGTCCAAGTAGTTTTGCTTCAAGGTGAACCTGAAGGTCGTTCTCAGCTGAAAAGACACACAGCTTGTATGACTAAGCTGCACAGTAACACCCGTCCTCCTTGCCCTTGGTAAACCAGCTTGTTACTAAATTAGAGCAGAGAGCAGCAAACACCTACAGCTACGGGGACCAGAAACATGGGGAGGTGATCAGAGGTCAGCGTCCAATTGAGTGAGTTACAGGCAGATGCAGAAGTTGAACTACATGGAAAATTTATCAAACTTATAAACAATAGAAAACAGAATCTTACAATGCTACCAGCCCTGCCTGTAACTGGAACGAAAACCGCCTTTGAGTTTCCCTGATATGCATCACTTCTCTCCAATCTGCCTCACCTAATCAGACTCTCTCTCCAATCCATCCTGGGGCTCCCACCCTATCAAATTCAAATATAGCCTCATTTTCAAGGCCCTACACCAGATCTCACATATGGGTCTACGTCACAGCTCTTGTTTATCACATTCCCCTTGCTGGCCCCATCCCACCGCTGATGCCTCAGCCTCATCCCCGATTCATTTCCTTCTCCTATTCATGGCTTCTTCCATGCTGTATCCTATGCATGGAATGAGCTCCCAAATCCCAGAGACGCCAATCCTTCCCGCTTTCAAATCACTCCTAAAAAACATCTCTTTAACAACGAGCCCACACCCATGTCAGACCAAACACCCCCCTGCACTCCCGCAATGCCTTACTGGAGGGGAAGGAAATCAAAAGAAAACAAACCCCAAGTTAGCACCTTACTTTCCCAATGCATTTTATCTTCGCTGCGTCCGCATTATTTTAGATTGTAAGGTCTTTGGGGCAGGAGCTGTCATGACTGGCATCTGCATGGCACTCAAACAAACTGTTGGCGAAGTCATTAGATTGCAGCCCTTGTCTATATGAGAGGTAGCCTCTGGGGAAAGGGCATATGCTTTTTAAATGGGTACACGTGCTATTCCTCACAACCAGACTACTGGAAGCCTGCAGTGAACGGCTACGAGCTTTCATCTCGTCTTTTGTGAAATCGATGAAAAGGAGAATACCACCGGACCGCTAGTGCCGGGAACCTTTCAACCCCATCCTTTGAAAGGCTAAAAACCTTTAAAAATACATTAGCAAAGAACACTGGATGAGGTCATGCTGATTCCCACAAAGGCAATGGCAATTAGCCCAATTAAGAGGGTTCTGGGAAGGAAGCCTATCAATATTTCAAGGAAGGCTCAATAGAGAGACGAGGAAGCTCTGTGGAATACCGGTTTCACAAGAATTCCACTCAACAGCAACTTGATATGCTGATGGAGCCATTGAAATGACCTGTCCAACACTGCAAGGGGATTTAAAACGTTAATGCAGCTGATACATATTAATGGGACGTGGTGTTTCGAGGTCAAATGAGGATTTCCCTAGATAAGTAGTTTTGGTTTAATAGGTGATTCACCAAACCCACAACCCATAGTACAGTCAATTGGCTTCTGAGAGTGCAAAAGTGACTCCCTGCAGTTCTATTAAGGCACACCATTGTATGCTCTGCAAGCAAGGTACTGCAGATGCAAATGACTGGCATGGATAGAATACTACTCTCTTCAGAGATGGGCTGTCTAGCCAGCCGTCCTTCGGATCTGTGCTGGATATTGTTCCCTCTGGAACTGGTCAAAGCTGTTCTTCACGTGCCATGGAGGAATTGGACAGTCCGGACTCAGAGTCCAGAACCAGCGTGATCCCCCTTGTGACAACATACAGAGCTGGCCAGAAAAATGGGGACATTTTCAAAGAAAGATTCTCCACCCCGACATGTTAGAAATGCTGTCAGTTCTTCTACTGTACATAATGAGCATTGAATATATGCAGCTCTAATGGTGGTAGGGTCAATCTGCACACAACGTTAATGACTCTTGAACTAGAGGGGTATGGTAATGGGTAATAAGTGGGAAGCTGACAAAGAATAAAGCAAGTGAAATTCAGTACGTGTCACAGGTCTGAACCACGGCCGTGCTTTCACTCTTGTTCTAAGCAGAAGCCCATTGGCTGGATTTTCAATGCATCAAATCTCTCAGGATCCCGAAAATTCCATTTCATTTTTGGCCATAGACAGGACAGTAGGGTCATAAATGACAAGAAGGAAATGTGCTTGTGCTGAAGGAACGGGAATCAGAAGCCCTGGATTCTGTTCCCAAATCTACCACAGACTCCCTGCGTGACTTGGGGCAAATTCTCTTTTGTAGCTCATTTTTCCTGCTGTTGAATGCTACACAAAAATGTGTGCGCCCCTGTATGGGCATATACATTATATATACACACACACGCACATAACTGTATTGTATTAAACATACATATTTATTACTTTTTATGGCACCCCAGCAAGCGTCATGGTACTTCATTTAAAACAAAACATGCTAAGACTCTGCCAAGCACTGATCCCATTACAAAAACCTCTGCAGTTTAGAGTTCAGTTTAGATTGAGGTCGTGAGGCTGGAGTGTGACAGATTGATCAATGCAAGCACAAATTTTCACCCCAAACAGGCAATAACCGTGCAAAAGTTTCTGTATTTTCAATGCATGAAAGAAAGTGATCAGGTGACCGGCAACAGACTGTAATGGGAACACAATTAAGCAGAAGTCATTCAAAAGCTAAGCGATCATGAATTATTATTTGTTAAATGCCGAGTGTGCTGACTTGGTGTCCTGAATGTAGTCTTCCAGAAAGCGTACAAGCCTCCCACACTGGAATAACCTCTGAGAGGCAACGTCCTCCGCTTTAAAAGTTAACTGGTTTTTAAAATAACTAGATCACTCACAAGTCTAATCTCATTTTAACAGGAAATTCCTGATCAGACACTTCTAATTTTGAAGTCTGAATACAAAGACCACTTTAGACCATCAATTTGTGCCTAATTTGCACATTATAATAAGCTATGAATTCTTTAGCTGGCTCTCCCCAGCCCTTTGATGAACAAGACATTTTCTTTTTGAAAAATATGCAGCAATATTGAAAATTGGCAGGTTCCCCCTCAAATTCTTGTATTCCAGCCCATGCAGCAGTTACATCACCTCACCGGCAGACAGAGCCGGCTCACCCTGTGTTGTCCTGTGCAATCACCATCCTAGGACTTTTTCCAAAACCACTCATGCTCTTACATAAACCCCTACACACACTCCTAGAGGCAAGCAGGTCTGTCAAGACCCTGTGGATTCACCCAGCAGGAGCTGAGCAACGGAGCAGAGCTGGCCAATAACCACACCAGCTAAAAGACACAGAATGCCTGAAAATACTTATTTAGTTCAAGTCTACACAATTCAGAGATCAGGAGAAGATATACCTATCTCCTAGAACTGGAAGGGACCTTGAAAGGTCATCAAGCCCCCTGCCTTCACTAGCAGAACCAAGTACTGATTTTGCCCCAGATCCCTAAGTGGTCCCCTCAAGGATTGAACTCACAACCCTGGGATTAGCAGGTCAATGCTCAAACCGAAGGATTGCACACAATCAACCATTCATTCTCTCCTACCGGTTACCAATTTTCAGCCCTATGACATGCCTCAAAACGACAGCAAAGGATGGCTCTTTCCTCCCAGCGCTCAGCTGTGCCCTAGAACAGCACAACACCGAACAACAGAAGAGGGCAGCCCATGTGCTATTCCATTCACAGCGACCTGCCTGGGACAAGCCCATAACGCTGGTGAGGTGAAGGGCAGACCCCGATTGCCTGGGTGACTTTTTAAACCGTGAGAGACAAAATGCAAAATGCACATTGGCTGCTGGGTGAGAAGGGAGAATTCCCCACACAATCTCTGGGTGGAAAACAATGTCCTTCGGTTTTAGATTTGACTTGAATATGAATTTGAGATAAAACAGGAAGCGGCTTTAATTTTCAGAGATGTCCACTGGGCCCAAATTCCAGTCGTGCATTTAGACAGAAGACAAAGCCCAGCAACTCATTTCAGATGCAATGAATGCAGCAGAAACATCAACTAGGAGTGAATAGTAGCAGACTCCTGCATGATCCTGGAAGGCAAAACGCAGATGGCAGCCTCAATCCTACAGACCACCAGCCTTCATGCTGAGCAGTGAAATGGAGGAGGGGACATACCATCACCCAAGCCACAGGCAGGAAAGCCTACAAAATTCTCATGATCTGTCTCTTTAGGACAGGGACAGAGAAGAGGACAATCTGCTTCAGGACTCGTTGCAAGCATCTGTAATTGCTCGGGGCGTGGGTGATGGCGGTTTCACTTGTCCGGGTATAGAAAGCAAGGGCTCTCCTAGCATGTATTCTGATCTGTGAACTGTGATAGAGAAAAGAGACAGAGAACAAGCTGTAAGCTTTCTAGTGAACCCATTGCTAGAGATCTCCACAAAGAGATGGCTCTGCCAACATGACTTCCGTGGCAAAACTGACTCATCAATTTCAGGTTGTAAGGAGATCCAGAGCCTTCCTCCATGAACGCTCCACCTCTCCCACTTATTGCATAGCCAGCAGCCACCACTGATGTCTTTACAATGGCCATTTGATTGTCATTAACCTAACCGGCCTCCTCCCTGTGTTAAGGGGGAGGGCGCACTGGGGAGGCCATACATCAATGGAGCAGAGAGCAAACTTGTCAACGTTTTAATAGCAACCCCCGTCGGTGTGTCTCTCTCTCTGTATGCACAGCTCACCCCTATACCAGAGCAAAGCTGGTTTCACTCAGAGACGCTGCTTTGCCACCACTCCCCTGCTGCGGGCACCTTGGAAAGATGTAAAGCTCTAGGTAGGCACGTGCCAAGTGTGAAGTTGAGGTTCTCATTATACTACGGCAATCGATTCTGAGATCCACCCGAATATGGAATCATTGGGCCACATTCTGCTCAAGTACAAACTGCTGCCACTTAACTGAAGTCAATGGAGTTGTATCCATTGACACGAGACCAGCATTTGGCTTAATCTATGCATCTCGCATGCACTGAACATAATCACCCCAGATCTCCCCATGATGGTTTTCATAACGTAGACGTTATTAAGTGTCTGTAGGTTGGGAAGAGAGGCAGCACGCCGAATGTTTGTGTTTCCCCATCCGTGGGAATCCAAAAGGCTGAAACAAGGGGCAGTCCCGTTTTATGATCCAATTCAGGGGTTTGGGAATTCTAATCACACTGAACTAAAA
Organism: Trachemys scripta elegans; assembly: GCF_013100865.1. Lineage (NCBI taxonomy): Eukaryota > Metazoa > Chordata > Testudines > Emydidae > Trachemys > Trachemys scripta. Next base: position 31,347,194 of record NC_048311.1, read on the forward strand.
AACCAAGAGCAGGAATAGACCAGCTTTAGGGCTATTTTACACCGTAATGCCTCAGAGGAAGAGAAGGACAGAAATTCACCCAAGTATACACATTAACAAGGAAGCTGGCTCCGCAAAGCTCCAGATAATCGTGTACTAAGTTAAGAGCAGGTGAAATAATTCAAAAGCTTTTGACATGTGCGTGCAAACTGTGAAACTCGATCACCTTGATTTATCAAGTGTTGTAGCCGTCTTGGTCCCAGGATATTAGAGAGACAAGGGGCATGAGGTAAGATCTTTTATTGGACCAACTTCTCTTGGTGAGAGAGACAAGCTTTCAAGCCACATAGAGCTCTTCTTCTGACTAGTTTTGAGGACCATCATTCTTCCCTGAAGAAGAGCTCTGTGTGGCTTGAAAGCTTGTCTCTCTCACCAAGAGAAGTTGGTCCAATAAAAGATATTTCCTCACTCCGCTTGTCTCTCTAATCACCTTGAAATTAGAAAGACAAAAAACAAAGGTCCACATAGTGGGCTTCAGTCTCACTTTTGTACTGATCCACAGACAGGTCTGATCCAAGTTATACATGAGTAAATAAAAAACAGCAGATGGATTATGGAGTCAGTTAATCTACTGCCTGGAAAAACAAATAGCTGAAATCTTCTATCCCCGGGTGTTTAACAGCAGAGCCCACACAGATCTGAGCTCCGGAAAAAGGTAAAACCGCACTGTTGTGTACAACGCAGGGGAAAGGAAGCAAATGTTTAAAACCAGATTTTAACCATCAGCTAACAACCCAAAGTTCTCACTCCGTCACAACTCCCAGTGACTTCACGGGAGCTCTGCTGGAGAAAGGACTGCAGGCTTGGGTCTAGCATTACCCGAGCCAATTGCGCTTGGTTTGTTTTCATAAAGGTGAAATAAAAAGGAGACTGGGGAGTTTGACGCCTGATGCACTCAGAATGCACTCGACTAGATTGGGTGAGAGAGGAATCTCTCGGAATGACTCAGCCCTTTGGAAAAGTGTGTGTGGGGGGTTGCTTGAGGATTTTTATTAATCAAACAAGGCATTTGCAGCAGTTTGGCCGTCACTCTGCAATGCCGATGCATCTCACCTGGCCCAGAGCATGCCATCCATCCACCTCCAACAGGATCAAGTTAACACAGCCAGATACTTACAAAAGATGGTTTGGTTTTAAAGCATGGGGGGGGGTGCTAGTATTTGCAATTATGCACCCCGTTTTCTTCAAGCTCTAAATGGCTTCTCCGCATCAACGCCTGGCCCTCATACGCACAACCTCAGAGGGGCCATTGATTAGAACTGACCAGTGCTGAAAACACAATCTGACCCAGGAAGCTCTCTCGATAAACGTGCCAGACCTGCTCCATTCAAGCTTGTTGTTCCCCAGGTTGTCCGAGCAAAGATCCCGAGGCAGGTGCTCTCTTCTCCAGCCTGAGCCCATCAAGGGTATTTAACGTTTCATTTGCTAGCATGTGAATTATTTTCAGGCTATTGCGCACAGATGTTTAATACAGGAAACTCTCCATGCAGCTGATGGGGCCAGGGGACCCTGCAGCCATATTTCATTCACACTAAAGAAAGTAATATTTTAATTGTTTTTTTATTGCCACCTTTGCAGCCGCACGGTTTACAAAACACAGATCATCGAGTAACAAAGATGCCACCGAGCCAATTACGTGGAACGAATCTCCTCCGGTTTCCCTGGTGTCTGCCTACAAATGAATTCTTGAAATATGAGCTGCTGTCAGCAGCTCATTAAAGATCGAGAGCGCCTCCTCCACCCCAGCTCCGTCCCTTAAAGTTTCCAATTTCCAGGGCACCGTAATACTTCACTGCCGCAGAAAATTACACAAATGCTGCCCCAGTTCTACTTCATCGCAGAGTTAGGATAGCCTGACAGCATTTATATGAAAGTTTACCGACCATGGCCGCGTAATACATGAAATTACATTTAGGATGGGCAAGGGAGCTATTATTCCCACACACTAACTTTACCTCAGATGACTTGGGTCAGAGCTTGATCCGTGTGAAAAAGAACAAAATAGCTTGCGTAAAAGGGCCAGGTCGGGCCCGACAAATACTGGTTTGCATTGGGTGTCGGTACAGAGCTGAAGTCACCAGTGGGACCCATGCCAACAGTTCAACCAGGTAGGTGCTCCCCATTCCAAGGGCAGGTGGAGGAGGAGGAGACTACGTCATGGCCCCGCCTCTCTGGAGTGGCTGGCATGCGTGGGCCAGGTCACTCCTGTGCACAAGAGCATAGGGAGCCTGGCCCCCGGGGGCTGTGTGTGCAAATGTGCGTGTGGAGCGGGGAGACGACTCCTTGCACCCCACTGTGTGCAAAAGGCCAGATACGTGGGGCGAAATCCTGGCCCCAGGGAACTGCATGGGAATTTTTTGCCATTAAACTTCAGTGAGTCTGGCCTAAAGGGTAAGAAATAAAATACACAGCGCACGGTGGTCCTTCGATAGCCCGTTCTGCTTCTCTGATGGAAGCCCTCAGTCCTCATGGGGTCCTTCTCCCTTCGAAGCTCCATTATGAACAGCTAATTAAAACAAAAAAGTTATGCTAGAACCTGGCAACTCCCTCTGGCTCCAAGTGATGAGCACTTGTAATTCCCAGCAACTCTGGGCAGTTTACGTCAAGAGAAGTATTTCCCCATGTTATCCAGGGGAGCCCAATATCACACTGTTTTACCAGATTATGATAGAAGAATGAACTCGTCGTTCAGGCTAACACCACCTTTATCTTGAGGTGGTGTCGCCTGAATTATACAGGTTGAACTTCTCTGGTCCGGCAACATCCATGGTCCGGCATGATTTTATTTTATGGTTTTTTTATGCTTTATCTATTTATTTCCTTGTGCCAATACAGTAACATTGTGTAACCGCCTTAACACTTTGTTATGAAGAGAGCCAGTAAGCCTTGGCTAGGTGGCGTTGTGAGCGGTCCGTTTATTCGCCTCGGTAAGATATAAATAAAGAGAGACCCGCTTGCTACAATATTGACCTCCGAGGTTCAGCAAATTCTCTGGTTCAGCACTGATCAGGTCCTGAGGGTGCTGGATCAGAGAGGTTCAACCTGTATTGCATGAGTCAACAAACATTCCCTTCGTGCCGCATCTGCGTCCCCAAGAATCCCAGTGGAAAATACAATGGGCTGCTGTCCCAAAGACCTGTGTTCCAGTCCGGTCCTTTCCTCGGAGGAGCAGAGCACACTATGAAGCATTTATTACTGTGCCTGTCAGATATTCATTTGCGTCTCCCTTTAGCCATGATTATAATCTGTAGAGCTGGTCTGAATTCAGTGGATCCCCCAACTATCTTGGAAATCTCTGATCAATTTCATTCCACTGAACTGCAAGCAAACTGCATAGCAAGAGTCGATTAGATCCCACAGAGTATTTTTCTTCCTCTTGTTCCCTCACCCTCCTGCAAAATCCAAACTACATCAAACCTAAACCACCTCTTCTTCCTTGTTAGAAACAATGCCTTCTGGAAGCAGAACCAAGACAGCTTCAAAAATGCTTACGAAAAATGTCTTAGCATGAATGCAGCAAACAGAACCGACACTGGAATGAAATGTACTTTACATTCAGAGAGAGAGAGAGAGCGAGAGAGAAAGCGAGCGTGAATGCACGCGAAGAGAGATACAGATTGATCCAGAGCACAGTAATCAACAACACTTAATGACTCACATTTTCACACTTCTTGCCAAAACACAATAGGTACCACAGTGCATATTAAATATGACAATCAGTAACCAACAGTGCAAAGAAATCTATCATCCAAAACTAATATTACACACACTTGATGTCTGAGATGCATTCATACAAATAATCATTTTCCCTTATAGTGGAGATGTGATTTCATATACCTCACTCCAGCCTTAATCTCAAGAGGACAAGTGCAGGGGAGAGAGCGTCTCCCAGAAGAATGAATTCAATCAACTTTTGCAAATGACAAAAAAACAACTAGTATGCGATCAGACCCTCCAAAAAGCCATGATTCTACAATGGAGAATATATCCTCCAATTTGGTGGCAGCCATCTGCAAATTCCTCTCTTAGAGCCGCATCTTCTGTGTAACACAGTCTCTGTTCTGTTTAGGGTCTCATACTGCACTCTATCACCATTGTTCCCGAGTGCCTATTCCATTGTCGAAAATTATACCTATGGATTCTTGTGTTGGTCTCATAAAAGGCTGGCATACGCATAGCCCCTTTTGAAAGACTCACAAGTGAAACTTTCCACATACATCCTTAGCCCCATTTGGCCGTATCTGCTTAGGATAAATGATAAACCATGGCAGCAAAAATTCTCTTCTGGAGTTTAAACAGACTATGTTTTCTTACCATCTGACACTTATTTTAGTGACTTCTTGTGACAGGCATCTGACTATGAGCCTTTAAACTGAACCAGTATCACTAACTCCTGATCACTGGGAACTGGAATGAATCCCCTAGTTCATTTCATGTAGCCCACCCAACATCTTACACACGTTTCCTTTGCAACCAGAAACCTATAACCTGGATAACTTCTTATACATAGTGAGCAATTTATTTTTGATGGAAGATGTGCTGGTAGGCATACTGATATGGGGATGGAGAGAAATAAATCATTCTCCGGGTACCACGAAAGATCTTTATAACAGGTCAGTGGGTAAATGAGCGTTTTATTTTGAACCACTCTTGATTTCTCCTACTTCCCATATGGACTCTGATGACTGTTCCCTTTCACTTATTCAAGGCCAGGCCAAGCGAGTCCTGGAATGCAAGCTAACTTATATCACCACAACAGATTACACTTCTGATGCTCAGTAACATGGTGGCTTCTTTGCATCGCGTGCAGCATAAAGGTGTCTTCACATAAAGTATGAATCTGGCCCTAGCTTATCAAAACCCAACATGTTCTCTGCTCACCTTGATGAGAGACTCCTAAAATGAGATTAACACCGTTAGCTGTAAGAACTCATCAAGAAAAGAAAATGTCAAATGGCTGCCGCATCTTGGCAGGCAACTCAGCAAGACAGGTCTGTGTCATGTTAGGGCACTTGCCAAAACCAAAACTACAAGGCAGCCGACAGGTTTCATTTTCTCTAGCGTGGGGTTTGTGCCAAGCACTGTTTTCCTTTCATGCCAATGTCACAGCCAGACGTGTTTCAAATCATATTAACATTTGTTTTATTTTACGACTCATTTTCCTCCCCCTTTCCACTCCCCCACCTCCACCTTTCTGGGGGGGAGGAGGAGGAAGGAAGAAAGGATAGCAGCATCTTCTGCTTCCAGAAATTCAGTATATTCCCAGGAGGGTCACAAATGATGTGGAAGTTACATGCCAAAAGAAAATGAGTTGCAGTAGCTAGTTAAAATCCACGTGCAAGTGCAAACGGAGGAGGGGAAAGGAGCACAAATGGAGCAGAAACAGGAAACATGCACTAATGCACGGAAAACCTGTTCTCCTGCCTTGGTGCACAGTTCAAATAGGGCTCAACTGTGCACCCTTTAAAGATTCAGGCCCCTGAAGTAACACCACTCCAGTGGTCCCTGGAGAAGAGAAGAGGAGAAGCATACTAGCTTCTACATACACCTTTATGGGGTGTACATATTGGTGAAAACAATGAGGAGTCCTTGTGGCACCTTAGAGACTAACAAATGTATTTGGGCATCAGCTTTCGTGGGCTAGAACCCACTTCATCAGGTGCATGAAGTGAAAAATACAGGAGCAGGTATAAATACATGAAAAGGATGGGGGTTGCTTTACATGCTCCATGGGAGGTGCTGTGCACTTGTAGGGGAGAAGGCCAGAAGCTCCCTGATGCTCCCCCCAGCACAGGGACCTAGGGTGACCATGCGGGGTAAGAAGGATTCTTCGGCTGTCCCATGGTGACCCCAGTCTTCCTTTAGGGACGAGGCAGAATCTGGCCTTTGGGGAATGAATCCTTCTTGTATGCCAGAACTCCAGGGAGAAAGGGGCAGTTGAAGGAGAGCCTCCCCCAGTACAATTTGTCTGAGGGTTGTGGATGCTGGGCTGTGAGTTCTTGGGGGCACAAAGGGAGGGACTCCCTAGTGCCCCCCCACTTAGGATAGGCCTTTATCTAAGTCAGGCTTGGCATCTGAAGTAGGAAACAACGCACCTTTCCGCCTCCGTGAGCCAGCTGTTGCATTCACTCCTGGTGCGTGTGCTGGCTGTTGGTCTTGGCTACAACACATCCATTTGTGTGTTTCATTGCTATAACAACACCGCACACGTTACCTTTCCTTTGCTCATGCAGTACTTTGTTCACAAAAGCTATTTGTGCTCGCGCACGCACGCACCCCCTTTCTCCCCCCGAGGACTTTTATTACAGGATAGGAGGGGGGAAGGGGAGGACATTAAGAATAACAGAGTTGTGAAGAAATTGCCTTTGAGTAAACTACCACCCCCAAGCTCCTGCAAATTAAAAGTATCGTGAGTGGCAAAGCAAAAAGTCTCATCTATTTGTAAAGGGAGCTGATTGTAGTTACAGATGGGAAAGACCTATTCAAGCAGGGAGCCCATCTGCCTTCGAGGACAGGCTGTCCTCTCTCAAGTGAAGATGGAGATGGAAGAGGCATATTAGACCCAATCTATTGCACCCTCTGGGAGCTGATGCAGGATTGGTCCCTACAGTGCATTCACTCATCTATGGTCCAATCTAGCTTGAAATGGTCGCAGCCGGATAGTTTCTTCCTGTCTTAACATTTCCATGTGGTAAATCTCCTCCCAGTGGTGCCCATGATTATGCCCCACCTTTGCCACCACCATCACCCCTTCGCCTCCTTGGCGTTCACCTTCCAGTGGGTCCATAGCCACAGGGGAACTTGACACATATTTAGCTCATTTAATATTCCCATGTCAGTTATATTTCCCTGCGCCTCTGGGTCATTCTTGCTGCTCTTCATAGAAGTGTCTCCACATTGTCAGGATGGGTAAGGAAGGGTGTCCCTAGCCCAGGGTTTCTCAAACAGGGGTCACCGCTTGTGTAAGGAAAGCACCTGGCAGGCCAGGCCGGTTTGTGTACCTGCCCCATCCGCAGGTCCAGCCCATCACGGCTGCTACTGTCCGCGGATCGCTGCTCTGGGCCAATGGGGGCTGCTGGAAGCGGTGGCCAGTAAGTCCCTCAGCCCGCGCCGCTTCCAGCAGCTCCTATTGGCCCGGAGCAGCGAACCGCGGCCAGTGGGAGCCGCGATCGGCTGGACTTGCGGACGGGGCAGGTAAACGAACCGGCCCGGCCCGCCAGGGGCTTTCCCTACACAAGCGGCAACCCCTGTTTGAGAAACCCTGCCCTAGCCTCTGTTTGTCAGAGGGTGGAGATGGATGGCAGGAGAGAGATCACTTGATCATTGCCTGTTAAGTTCACTCCTTCTGGGGCACCTGGCATTGGCCACTGTCGGTAGACAGGATACCGGGCTGGATGGACCTTTGGTCTGACCCAGGATGGCCGTTCTTATGTTATCCCTGGTAATGGAAGTTTCAGAAAGGAATATAAAATTTCCAGTGCAGTCAGATCCGAGCCAGCGAGAGCGTGTTACCTCCCTGCTCTGCAGCGTGATGCCTTTGTTGGGCTTTTGGAGCTGCCGTCTCCAATTTGCTTTTCTCCATACCCCTCCTCTCGACTTTGACATGTGTGGCAGAAATCAAATTAGGGACTGCATGCAGAGAAGTGAGCTCTTTATTGAAAAGAGGGAGGGGAGAAAGTTTGGAACGGTCCTCCACACCCACAAAACAGCTCAAAGCTCAACACGCAGGTAAAGCTCTTTTATCTCCACTAGCTTGCCCTGTGCTAGCTTTACTCCAGACCCACCGTTTTCCCACCACTATCAGAGATCTTTCACCCCGGAGTCAAGCCCAGGGGCAGCAAAAAGAAAAAAAGAAAATTCACGGCTTGGTTTCCTTGGCAACATTATCTTGGTTGCAAAGCACCACCTCCTGTTTCTAAGCAACGGGGCACTCTCCAAAGTCACTGGCAGATGAAGCCCACTGCTTTAACCAAGAACAAAACAGCAGAGGATGAGAGAGAGACCTGTGGAATGATCCAGTGGCCACGCTTCTGAAGATTAAAGCGGGGTGGGGATTATGCCACACTTGCTCGAGGGCAGAATTAAGAGGAATTTGAAAGCAGCGTCAAAGCTTCTTCCCACAGCACCTAACTATGCGAGACAGGTATCCACATATCTGCTGGACCCTGCAAAGAGATGCATGCAACACCTCCCTACAACCACACACTCAACCACAAAGACAGACACAAACCTCTTGTGGTCCAACGAACTCACAACGGTAGCTCAGGCTAAATTTCCTCTAAGCTGCACAGCAGCCTACTAAGTGCCACCCAGGTGCTCAGGGCCCAAACCTCTGCCCCAAACCTGAGCCCCTCATCCCCGGCCCCACCCCAGAGCCCGCATCCAGAGCAGGGGCCCTCACCCACCCCCCCGCCAGCCCTGAGTCCCCTCCCACACTCCAAACCCCTCAGCCCCACCCCCACCACATGAATTTTGTTATGTGCACCAGTAAGAAGGTGAGGTGTCACACATCACCTCTATATTGGTGCACATAACAATATTCATTCCACACATGCGTGGGGAAAAATTAGAGGGAACACTAGTCCCAGGTACCAAATGGGATTCCCTGCCCGGTTATGAGATACTTAAAGGTTGTAACACCTTAACAGCATCCCTCTCAGAGGTGACATATGTTGGGGGGGGGAACACATGGGGTCATGTGCGCCCCCCCCCAGATTTTTTGTTGCATCCCTTCACCCGCAGCCCAGACAGGCTGGGTGGCCTACTGAGGTGAGTCAGGAGGTGGAGGCATTGAGGTGAGTCAGGAGGTGGAGGTGGTGCTCCCTCTCCCTCTCCGCCAGCGTCCTCTGGAAAGCGGGGGCATCTCTGCTGCAAGGGAAACTGCTCTTCCACTGCTAGTCGCCACTGTACCTAGAGTGACCAGATGTCCAGATATGAGAGGCATTGTCTTATATAGGAGCCTGTTACTCCCCACCCCATCCTGATTTTTCACACTTGCTCGCTAGTCACCCCCTTCCCCCAGGGTTGCCAATTTCATAATATTTAAAAAACAAATACTCCAGAACCTCCCCCACCCCACCCCTTCCACCGAGGCCCCATTCCCCCCACCGCTTGCTGCTTTTCCCCTCCCCCCAGGTTGGGAAAGACTTGCCTGTGGAGCTGGGGCTGGGAGCTGGAGCTGCCCGTCACAGATAGGAAGCGGCCCCAGCTGAGTTGGGACTGGCGCGGGTGATGACCCAGCACCTCCCCTGCCTGCACAAACTAGACTTTGGGTGTCCTGTCAGTAGATCTTACCGGAAACTTGTCAGGTCCCCTTTTCGACTGGACTTTCCGGTCAAAAAACAGACACCTGGCCACCCTACTCCCCCTTCACCCTTTCACCAGCCATTTTTCTCACTACCCTGTTTCCCCGAAAATAAGACATCCTCCGAAAATAAGGCCTACTTACAGTTTTGCCTCTCGTTGTAATATAAGGCATCCCCCCGATAATAAGACCTCCCCGATAATAAGGCAAAAAAATGTGTACCGTATTCTTCTTCATTGAAAAATAAGACATCCCCTGAAAATAAGACCTAGCGCATCTTTGGGAGCAAAAATTAATATAAGACACTGTCTTATTTTCGGGGAAACAGGGTAGCAGTGGCCTCTGTGGCACTGAACCTGGACAGGAAGAGTTCAGAGACCGACGGCAAAATGGTCTTGCATAGATGGCAAGTGCAGATAGAGCAGGGGATAAAAGCAAGTCCATTTACTGATCAGAAATGCTTCATCCTTCGAATCGCATGCAGCTGACCCAGGGGAAAGGAAGGCTTGTTAACGGGTTACACTAAAGAAACTGGCACCCGGGGGCAGAGAGGGAAGAGAGGTGTAGTCACCACAAACACACCCTCCCTGCAACTGACACCAGTAAGCTGGAGCCTAATTCCGGCAGCTCATCCAAGGAGCTAGATAGGACCCTGCCCCTAGGAACATGTTAAATCACCGCCTTGCTACGGGCACAGTTCTAAAGGCCTCTGTCCCGTATCCATCCATCTATCCTAGGTAGATATATGGCCCGTTACCATAATATCTGAGCACCTCACCATCTCTCACGTGTTTATCCTCATGCCACCTGCTATCATCTCTGTTTTATAGATGGGGAATGGAGGCTAAAGGACTTGCCCAAAGTCACACAACGAGGCTGTGGCAGAGCAGGGAACTGAACCCAGATCTCCCAAGTCCCAGGCGAGTGCCCAAACCAATGGACCATGCTTGCTCTCTGGTATGGGAGCGAATCACTGTCCTGGGCCAGCATGACCAAACTGGACTTACAGAACTCCTAAGACAGCCTTCTCCATGACCTGTCCCAGTAAAGATGCTCTCCATTCCACTGGAAGGGTCATCCATCTGCCATCGCTTTCCCACAGGACATGGACAATCTGCTGTCACATTAGCTTTTTTGAGATACTCTACCTTCGTGTCACTTGGCCTATCTATCCAAATCTGCTCTGCCACCCAGAATCCAATGCACCACTACCCAGGACCCTTTGGATCAAACAGACGGGAGCACTGCGACGGAGAGCATGAGTTCCTGGTAGACAGTATTCCATCTATAAATCCTCAGCCACATCCCTGTAACAGACAGCTTTCAATAATGCAGTGGCGTTCTTTTTTATTTTTAACCACTAGATCATATTCCCATATGGAAAACCTTCAGGAAATTCCCTTTCTGCATAAAGGGCTCAAATTCAGTTCCCAGTGAAGAGGGAGAGGGCCCAGCCAACGTCTGCAAACTGACAAAATTAGGGGATTTCTTTGCATTCCAAAATTGGCCTCATTTCTACCATCTCCGTCCCGCCATAAATTCCAACTTGATTGATTCATTGCTCAGCACTCTGAGCCCTGGGGGGGTTGAGACAATGGGACAGAGATGTCGTGTTTGTATCTTGTTATTTCTTTAATTTCTCACGGCTACGACTCAGGCGACGGAGGGAGGCAGACGAAGGCTCAGGTTCCTCTTTGCTACACCCAGGCCATGATTAAAGAGCCCACGCTTCCAGGACAGAAATGGAGAACCACCAATAACGGAGGCGCTCCAAAGCTGGGGCCCAGCCCCACACAGCAAATGGCCTGAAAGCTGCGTGTCACAATGCAGTTACATTCAACACGCTCCTAACACCATGCACCATATGAAGTCACTGAACTGTACTCACACCCAGCCCTTCTTCACCCACCCCCCAAACGCGCACACAAACAAAAACAGAGCTGCGGGATGGGCTTGTAGGCTGAGCGTGAGCCATTAACTTACAAATTTCCATCCCACATCGCACTGACTTCGAAGTGGCCTTGGGCAAGTCACTTAAAACGCCGTGCCTCAGTTTCCTCGTCTTTAAAATGTGGGTGGTAGTCATCAGCCTCATGGGGAGGGGAAAGAAAGATACAAGGATTCACTTCTTCAAGTCCATGAAGTGCTCTGAAGAGATGAAAACGTATGCGCCCGGTATTATTAATTTAAAAACAAACCTAGGCAAGGAGCTAGGAAGCCCGCCGACCAGCCGACAGCCAGATTTTGCAGTGGAGGAATAGCTAATTTTGGAGTTTGCAAATAATCTGAAAGTGTAATGAAGTTGCACAATAAATCCCCCATCTCACAAAGCACTTAAGCACATGAGCAGTCCCATTGCCATCCATGAAACTAGTCACACGCTTAAAGATTTTGCTGGACTGGGGCCTAACTAACCTATGATCCCATATGGTTTTGGTTTTGTTACCATATTTCCTTTGTCACACTCACTGATTTTGTCTAGTTTTAAATTAAGTTGTAATCTTCTTGGGGCAGGGTCCCCGCCTGCCTGTGTGTTTGTACAACACTTTCTGCAATGAGGCCTAATCCGGACAAGTGGCCTTCAGGTGCCATCACAACACACACAAAAATGTTCAGAATATGCAGAAGACTTAGACTTTGAGAATCTGGAGGGAATGACACTGGAAGAAAGTGCCCCAAAATTCCCCGGTGTGTCATTTCCCTCCCTCTCTTTAAGCAGATCAAAGGGAAGGGAGCAGCATTTAGACTTTAAATTTACACCTCATTGTTTTTTTTCCCCCGCACACCAGTAACACTTTAATTATTTTCAATTCCTCATCATAACAAGCACCTAAGGTACAAAGATGAACCAGAATAAACAAGGTCTGATTAAATACATAATTAATGTTCCACTGAACTTGGCATATATGAATATTAATTAGCAGGAACTACTCCGCTGTTTGGCATTTCCTGTCCTGACCAATTTATTCTTTATGTTGCCTGTTCCAGCTCAGGAACAAAACAACAAACCGTCGCCTAGCCCGCTGAAGTCAGTCAACACACAACAAACTCAAGAAGCAGGTTTCTCTACTCCATTATCTTTCCCACACTTTAGTCAGCCTCTCGCAGATTTGCCTGAAATGAAAGACAGTCTCTTTGCCAAAACTTAAAGGCACTCTCCTCTTAAAGGGGGTCAAAGTAAACACAAACTCATCATCCCTTGGGGGATTCACGGGAAGGAGCGCGGCCTGGTACCTAGAACACAAGCTTGTGAATCAGGAGTCGTGGGTTCTATTCCCAGCTCCGTCAATGCCCCAGCTGGGTGAACTTTGGCAAATTGCTCACGTAAGCACTAACAATGCATTCGGTTCCACACCAGACAGTCCCTGCCCCCAGGAACCTGCAATGCAGTGAATGGCTTGATTACCCCAGCTGCAAAATGGGGATTCCAACACTTGCTTACCTCCTTGGGAGGGCAAGTGCCACAGCCTCATTACTGCATAGTCGCTGAATGCTCCGAGATCCTTCGATTCAAGGATTGCATCCGAAGAAGTGGGGTGTAGCCCACGAAAGCTTATGCTCAAATAAATGTGTTAGTCTCTAAGGTGCCACAAGTCCTCCTGTTCTTTTTTCAATTCAGGGGTGTGTTTAAGCACTGAGCCTAACAAAAACAATTAAAGCAAGTGACTCTGGTAAGAGGCAGACACTCACACGGCCTCAGGCAGCACACAACCCTTCTTTGCAGGGAGGAGGGAGAAGCTGGTGGAGGATGTGGGTTGCAAGTGGGGATGTGGGGGGAGCGATCGGAGAGAGATGGGTGGGTAGGAGCGAGGGGGAGATCCCAGCATGCTGGCTAAGCTTTGGTTAGTCACCTGAACCAAACCATCGGCAGGCTGCCTGTCAGGAGTGCTGGCCTGAGGTGTCGCCTTTCATACTAGGCAGGCATTTCTGGCACGAAGCTAATGAAAAGCAGCGGCTTTGCAGAACCAGCATCTGCAATGACATGGACATTAACCCACCAGCTGGAGGGACTGGGCAGAATTTAGGGGCGATGTGTAAAGCGGGGGAAGTTACACATCGGTAAGTGGTTGCAAAGGGTTAGCGTAAACCCCAGACAGGAGCTGGGAGCGAGAGGTTTCATTACCTTAAACCTCCTAATATCCTCCTCTTAGCAGCTTTCCCTCCTACCCTCCTCTTTTATGGCTGAGTGTGCAGGTCACATCAGCCTAGACTCCCTTACAAGGATAGTTGCACGCTGGTAGCTGAATCTTAGTGTATGTCCAATGGTAGCACCTCCAGGCTCTAAAATCGGGGCCTCGCTGCGCTAGGCACTGTACACACACACAGATTGTAAATAGACAGGGCAGAGGAGGGAAACGGAGACGCAGAGATGAAGTGACACAGTGGCAGAGCTCAGACTAGAACCCAAGTCTCCAGAGTCCAGGGCCCTATCCGCTAGACCACACCGTCAGACCGAACAGGTGCCCTGACCCTATGCCCTTGCCCTACAGCACACAGCATCGCTCTTAGCCGTCAGGCAGGTGTCCTGAAGATGCTACACAGCATGTTTTCAGTGAGCTACAGGAATGTCGTGCCACCCATTCCAGCAATGCAATCCACTTGCCGTTCCGTTAGTTTAGCACCATATTTACTGCTTCCAGCATTCCCCCTTCCACCTCACCCCCCACCAGTTGCCCTCGGCAGTTCTGGAAAGTTTTTGCTTTACAAATCATTGACCAGGTAGCTATCCTTGCAGCCACTACACGGACAACCAGGGAGGAAGCAGGGAAACAAGGCTGTGGATTTTCCAAGGCAACATTCTCCATAAAACCCAAGACAGATTGAATGAGAAAATTAAGCCATAATTGAAGAGAAGCAAGTGCGCTGTAGCAGTGAATGCAAGACCCTGGGCGGGGGGACGACTGAGTCTCCCCTGCTTTGCCCCTTCAGTAGCCTGTATACCCATGCAGAGCGACTGCAGTGTGGATGTAAATCTGGCATCAAACCCAAATTCTCCACTTTCCCTGCTGGGAGCTCTTTTACATCCACTTAGCACAGGTATAAATCAGTACCCAATGTGCAATGCAGAGACGAGTCACGCCCTGGAAGTCAGGACTCCGGGGTCCCCGGCTCCGCTCTTCCAACACTCTGTGCGTCTCAGATAAATGAGGGGAATATTCACCTAGCAGAGGAGGTAAGAAACCTCGGCAAGGTGCTCTGAGATCCTCTGATGACGGGCTCGACATAAGCAGCAGCAGCATCAATTGACACTAACACATAAGTCTGCTACCACCAAACAAATGGGATTTAACTACGTTCACACTGACAAAGATGGCCTGGCACAATTTCATGAACCAGATTGTGGTAACGGGTGGCAGTAGGAGGCTACTGCATGCAGTTCTACCCAGGATCCACTCCGTGCACGCTCACCCCAGCCTCAACTTCTCCAGTTTGCAACGAAACCAAACAAAAACCCAGCAGCTCAATCCAACAACCCACCATGCGAGCTTCTGCACCAGGGCGCTCCCTGTAATACGCTACACTCAGCAAAGCGGCCCCGCGCTGCAGGAGTGTGAGCTAATTATGTCAGGCTTTCCACTTATAGGGTTATAATTAAGGGAGAACATTACAGTGTTTACAAACCCCGCGCGGTGGAAAGAGGCCTCATCAAATTTAACCTGCCGGAGACGTGACACGAGGCACTGCTGAGCGACGAGCAATGCCAGGGGAGTACAATGCTTTGCAAGGAAAACAAAAAGAACTTCAGTGACACCTGATTTTTAGTTCTTTAAGTTGCCTTTTAAATGCCACGGCAGCAGGTTGGCATCCTGGGGAAATCCCTGTTCCAGGACGAGACAAAGATGGGTCAAATACTATGGTGATGGGCACTATCACCCTTCTCCCTAATCCCAATGACCCCACCAGTTCAGCTTCCCTTCTCGAGGCCTTGTCTTCACCTTGAGGAAGACTGCCCCTCTTCCTACTCGCTCACCTGTGGCTGACACCTTTGGTCTCTACACAGCCCTCGCAATCTCTGGCAACAGTGCAGAGGAGGTGTCGTGGCAGCTCCATAATAAATGTTGAGGTCCCAAAGAGTAACACAGCCACGAAATAAAACAGGGATGCCCTTTTGGAAACAGAAGGATGGATAAGTACAAACCCCATCGTCAGAGGGGTTTGCAACTGGACTGCGAGTTACCAACCTTCGAGGCTCCCTGTGCTATAGCATCACTTCCTTAGACAGGGCGCGCTGGGAAGCTGCCCAGGAGGCATGGTCCAGTGGCCAGGGCTTTGGACTAGGAGTCAGGAGACCTAGCTTCTATTCCCACCACCAACGCTAACTGAGACTCCGGGCAAGTCACCTCGCCTTTCAATGCCTCAGTTGTCCAAACTGTGAAATGGAAATAACAACGCTTGTAGGGGGCTTCAATTTCAGTGGACAGCACAAGACGGCTGTTACACTCATTCACCTCACCTGCGTAACAGGCTGGCCTGCCTATGCAGTGCTAATGGAGACACACAGGTCAACCGGAAAAGAAAGCGAGCCCCCACTCTTCTAAGGACGGAGCTCACTATAAACATTGCCCCACTCATCGATACTGAAACCTATTCAACTTCAGCCTCATCAACAAGGCCGTTTCCATCTCACACGCTTTGCCAGCCTGTCCACTGGAAGTTAGTGAAATCTGCAGGGGCTGCATCAAAACTTGGGCTGTCTGTATCCCTGCCTTGCATGCACTTGACGGCCTCAGGAAAAGACCTTATTTGTTACCCCCGGAGCCTTGCAGCAGGAGATGAACACAACTCACTTGCTGAGCGGTAACAGATGCATTCACAGGGCGCTGCTCTCCCACACCACTCTAAATGTTAAACTTTAATGCTGTGACCTTTAAGAAGTAAGAGATCATTTCTGAGGCTCAATAATCGCCCAAGGGGGACTTTGTGCTGTGTCAGAACAAAAAAAGGTTACAACAGCCTCTTCCAAGCCACGGAGAGATTATGGTCATTAACCTATTGCTTTGGGTGACACTTTGTTCGTTCCTTTACAAAGGTTTGTTTCTTCAGTGACAGTCCACAGCTCCTTAGCAGACGCCGCGCAGGACAGCAAGAGACAAATGCATGCAGGCACCCTATTCACTCCTGCGCTTCCCGACAGCTTCGGCTGAGGGATAAAAACCAATTACGCTGTTTTCCACTCAAACGCGAGTGACCTTTTTCTTTTGGTTTCTATTTAAAACTGTGGTCACCTTTAAAGCAGCTACCGCCCTATCGTCATGCTGTTCATGAGCACTCCACACTGCAATTAGTGCCACTGTTGATTAGTATTTGTTTTGCAGTAATGCTTAGGAGCCCCATTCCTAGTCCCGGTCTCCACTGTTCTAGGTGCTGTACAGACACAGAACAACGACAGGCAGTTTCCCTTTTGGAGGGGAGGGGTTTGCAAACGCAAATGGAGACGTCTTTGCTTTAAACTAACCATTACCAGTGTTTCTCTTTTTTAAAATGTCAATATTCCTAGTGAGCGCAAGTTTGGTAGAAGCTTGCACTTAGTTTGGGGCAGGGACAATCTTTCGGTTCTGTGTTTGCACAGCACCTACCACAATCAAGTCTAGCACTGCAGCTCCTAGGCACAGTACCACAATCCAAATAATACATCTTAACAAAAGTCTGATTTGGAAGAATATGTCAACTTATGTCCCCTGGCTCTCCCAGATGGTGAAAGAGTCCACATTGGAGATCTGCTGCTCACCTGCTTGAATTGAAAGGGATTAAAATCAGTTTCATCTCCAACACAAAGCAAATGTTTTATCTATTTAAAAAACATTTTTTTTACAAATTCCTATTCAATTAAAGGCCACGGATTTTATTTTAGATCTCTGAAAGCACTGTCTGTAGTTCATTAGAGAATTCTAATAATTAAGACAAATTGTTCTCCTGTGCTGTAGTTTTAGAGTTGTAAGCACAGATTCCAAGTTGTTACAACTCAGCAACTGGGTTTATAATGTATGGGATGTGCCAGATTGGAAGAAGCTGAATTAAAAACATCAGAAGGTGAAAATGGATTTTTTTTTTTAAATCACAAACTACAAAATTCCTGAGAAAGACAGAGAAAAGCCACGCAAGGAATCACGAGCAGATTTTCCTAATTTGGGAGACCAAGCAGGATTTGCATACAGAGAAAGTTACACACAACTCATCTTGCAGACACAAGTCACGCTGACTCAATCAAGTGGAGTTTTCTGGTGGAGAGTCAAGCGTTCAGAATTGGCCTAACTCTGCTCCCGCTGAATTCAATGGTAAAACTCTCCCTGAATGCAAAGGATGATGTCAGCGCTTCTGAAAATTCATGTGGCCAACTCTCATGAGTTTATCACAAGTCTCACAGTACTTGGCATTTTTCCTAAAGCCACCCACAGCTGAAATCACTCTTATTAACTAAGAATCCCAGCTTGCATTTAAAAAGTGTTTCTAGTTCACATAGTTAAAGAGAAGAGCTTGAAAATGTGAACCCCAAACACCCCAACAGAAGAGTGCAACTAAAAGAACCTCATCTTTATAGTTTTTTGCATCTCATGATATTAAAGCAAATCTCACCATATTAATTTTTACAACAACCATCTCAAACTCATGTCAGTGAAACTTTTACACCACACTGTTGTGTACTCCCTATTCATCTGCTGCACACATCATGGATCTTTTAAATGCCACGACAGCAGGTTGGCATCCTGGGGAAATCCCTGTTCCAGGAGGAGACAAAGATGGGTCACATACTATGGTGATGGGCAAGGTAGCCTATCATCACCCCTCTCCCTAATCCCAATGACCCCACCAGTTCAGCTTCCCTCCTCGAGGCCCTTTGCATCATGTCTCCAATGCTTGCAGTCACGGAGTCCCACCAACAACATTTTCATCAGCCATAGGGTTATCGTTGACTAAAGCAAGGCTATGAATGAACAGGGCCAATTACCTTAGAAAAAGAGGTGAATCAGATGGGACATGATAAAGGTATGCGAAGTAATGACTCCTATAAAGAGGATACATCAGAGACAGCAAGATGCAGCAAATTCATAACAGATGAAGAAAGGAAACATGTTTTCACACAATTCAGAACTGGCCTGTGGGACTCCTTGCCACAAAGGATCATTTAGGCGAAGATTTTAACAAAAAAAAAAAAAAGACTGGAGAGTTAATTGGGTAATTAGAGTTTCTGGAATTATCAGCGTATTAAAAAACCCCAAACCAAGAGTTTTTGAATGGAAAATGGGCATCAATCCATTGAGATATCGAGTCACAAGGCCTAAGGGCATAAGCCAATCTCTTACTATTGAGGAATGGTAGGAGACATTCCAGTAACTTACTCCTGGGGAAATTCTGCGCCATTTCACATGCGCAGAATTTATGTCCCCTGCAGATTTCCTTGCTTTCCCACAGAAAAATGACTTTTTGACAGGGAATCCACAAGAGCGGGCATGCAATCCTCCCCAGCAGTATGCTTCAGTTGCCTAGGGCAGCTGGCAGAGAGGTAAATCACTGTGGGGCAGGAGGTGGGACTGGGGAACACCCAGCTGATGGCTCCTACCCTGTGCCGGGCTCAGCAGCTAGTCCCGGCTGGGCAGGACGGGACTTCTTCATCCCCTGCACGGCATCTGGGGCCAGATGAGACCCACCCCCCCAGATTTCTCCCCTGGCTGCAAGAATCACTGCAAACTCTCCCCGCTCCCAGCTTTCTGCACCCATCGCTCCTCAGCTGCAGGGGGAGGGATCCCTGTACAGGGAGCTGTTCCCCCATCCGCCCAACCCCTGTGCATCCAGACCCCCTCATACCCAGTCCCCCCCACCGAGCCTCATCCCCCGCACTCAGAACCCCCCGATGAGCCCCACTCTCCCTGCACCTGGACCACCCTGACGAGCCATCCGCACCCGGATCCCCACCTCACCGAGCCCCAACCAGCTGCACCTAGATCCCCACCCCACAGATCCCCACTCCTCCAGCATCTGGACCCCCACCCACTGAGCTCCCCACCCCAGACCCCTCTGCTGAGCTCTATCCCCCCACACCCAGAGACACACCCCTTCACTGAGCCCCAACCACCTTCACCTGGACCCCCCTGCAGAGTCCCATTACCGTTGCACCCAGAACCCCCAACAAGCACCTGTGCCTCCAGATCCCCCCTGCCCCCAGATCCCACACTGAGCTGCCCACACCCAGACTGCCCCACAGAGAACCCTTTCAACCCACACCTGCAGAATTTTAAAATATTGTGCGCAGAATTTTAAATTTTCTTGGCGCAGAGTGCCCTCGGGCGTAATAACTGCCTACTGCTGAGTTTCTTACATCTTCATCTAAAACAGCTGACAGCCCACTGGGCTAGATGAATTATTCCTCTGACCCACTCAGGCAATTCCTGTATTCCTATTCCAGACCGAAAGACTCAGCATGCTGAATTTACTACTAGCTTTCATCCACCCTCTAGTTTGCTCACACTGTAAAATAAACACTCTGTGCAGTATGTCACTATAGCCAGTGCTAACCAATGAGATCTAGCACACACCGGTTACATTTATGGCACCTGGGAGAATTTTAACTCCGAGATTCTTGGCTTTGGCGAGTTTAAAGCATCAACCCCAATGCTGCATTAAATGACATTTTATTTGCAGTCAATCTTCTACTTGCCCACTGGCCACTCAGCGATACAAACTTGTATAAGCTTTCGAGCAGTTTCAATTAATCTAGAGCAGGTTTTCACAGGCGCATGGTAAAAACCCCAGAATT
The DNA here is from genome assembly GCF_013100865.1 of Trachemys scripta elegans. Classification (NCBI taxonomy): domain Eukaryota; kingdom Metazoa; phylum Chordata; order Testudines; family Emydidae; genus Trachemys; species Trachemys scripta. The sequence continues at coordinate 31,367,290 of NC_048311.1, forward strand.
TTTCCTACACTTGCAGCTAAGCACTGATGCAGCTATAGCGTAGTTGACAATTGCTAGTACAGACAAGGCTGGGATGCACAATGAATTAGTGTTAGCAAAGCACTTTGAGATCATCCAACGAAAAGTGAAGTGGAGATATTATCGTTCACCCTCTTTGGGATGAAGGAAACCTAGTTAAGTGAATGCCTCCACCCAGAAACAGTAGATGGAGCAATGAAGGACAGTGAAAAATGATTACAAGCTGAAATGAAGCAATTGATTTCAAAGAGACAAGCAAGCAACAGAAGGATGGAAAGAATGCACTTTTTGAAATGCATGAGCAGAAAGCACCCATACACACCCCCACACACTCCCAACCCACGGCTACTATCTCCAGCTTCATGTTTCTATAATTTTTTTGCCATTTGGCTCCTGACTGTCCTTGAAGTGGGTACAGGAGCTGTGATCAAAGCCACGTAATTCTGAGCTTTTTCACGAGTCAACACAACAGAGAAGCATCCAACAATGAAATTTAAAATTACAGTTCTGTCACAGCAGCGAGAAGCCACCCCTAAAATCAGAAAGCACACGCAACAGAACACGGAAATTTCTAGAGTCTCTGTTCTGATGGGAAGAGTGTCTGTTTTGTTTGAGCACCTTTCATTTAGTATGCGGTAGCAGCTTCCCTGCCACGGAGCGATACAGTCACCGTGTTTTGGAATCCTGCTTTCTCAAGCGAGCACAGAGAATCCAGCATTTCAGTCTCCCCAAGATCAAAGCTATGCAGATCAGTTTCCTTCTATCCCTCCATAACACAGGTTACACATCTAAATGAAATAAGGGCTCTTCTAACAAGGAAAAGAGATAGAAAGGGGAGGGGGGAAAAGAGCATACAAGGAAAGCAGCCTGAAAGAGTTATCCTGTCTTACCCCCAGCGTAAGAAAGAATTACAAAGCAACTAAGTGTTGTCAATGCTCACAATTTTAATGCCAGTCCTGTGGTATCATTTTTCTTAAAGCCCCAGCTCCTGGATTCATGTGATTGTGAGAATCTCAGCTTTCTTTTAATTAACCAAAAAGAAAAAATGTTTCTGTCCCTCATGGTTGCAGAGCAAATCCCTATCAGCGCAAAGACCAGCAGACAAATAAAAAGCCTAACAGTCATTTTTAAGAGCTCATGATTTTTAACTCTCGTGATTTGGGGGGGATGGAGGGGGGTCTGACATGATTTTTAAACACTTGGGGCTGGCAGTAGGGGGAGACCAAGGGAATTTAGAACACCGTGCAGAATCAGGAGCCATTCTCCTGAAACTGCCACCCGCTAATGTATATTGATGATTCAGCCTTTACAGGACTGAATAACATGAACACAGACAAGCAAGACCAGCTGTAGCAGATTTAAGCAAAAAGGTGCCCAGATGCTACTGCAATGGGCAGCGTCTGCAATCGTGAAACAGCAATAAAAACAAAATGGCCATTCCAAAATCCTTGATACGGTGGCAAGAAGGCTATCCCTCTCATCCAACCGAGGGAACGACATCTTCAGGAACAGGCCACTGCAAGTGACATGGTGGATGAGCTAGTATCTTTTATTGCACCAACATCTGCTGATGGAAGGGACAAGCTTTTGAGCTCCACAGAGCCCTTCCTTAGGTCTGGAGAAGGTAACCAGGGTGTCTAAGCTAAAGAAAAGGTCGGACAGATTGTTAAGCACAAGAGGGTCACACAGAAGGTCTGATAGACACTCTGGTTACCTTCTCCAGAGCGGAAGAAGAGCTCGGTGAAGTTTGACAGCTTGTTCTTTGCACCAACAGAAGCCGGTCCAATAAAAGATATCGCTTCATCTCTATCGCTGCCGGCGACAAACACGGCTACACCCACCCTGCAACTGAAAGCAGACACGGTGCTTACCTGGAATGTTATGTATCGTAACAGCTAGAATGAGCAGCATAATTCGCCGCCAACTGCTACTTCCTGGGGCCAACGCGCTGTCTCCAGAAGTCTGAGATGCAGATGGGACTTCTGACTGGCTGGCTCCCGCGCCCTTCCGTCTCTGATAGGGCTCCCCGTTTTCACCTCTGTCTGAGGGGGAAAGAGAAATTGACTCGAGATCAGTTCAAAAGGGGGCAGGCTCATGCTGGGAACCATTTGCCCCACCCACAACCAAAAAACCAGCAGGAAAGATGCTGCTCAAACCGCAGCATGGAGAAGGTCAAGCCTCCCTCAGCGTTCCATTTTGGTTCACATTATTTATGGTTCCACTGCAGCTGTAAGGTTGACAAGTGCTAGTGCAGACAGTGCTAGTGTAGACAAGCCTGCATTAAAGCCACCATGCCGTCTAGACCTGCTCTGAGCAGGTCTAGACAATGTGGTGGTTAAAACTGATAGGCCTATAAGGCAGCAATGTCCAGTCACCTTCAAACAAGGGGCAGGGTGGCAGTGATGTGGGGACCTTCCTGTGCTACAGGTACAGGAAAGGGTGGGAATTACAGAGTGTGACATTATAAGATTAAAATAGGCCCATGTAAATCATTGTTGCTACCACTGTTACATAATTGCAACAAATCTTGTACAAAGTAGGTCATGTAAGGTGTCAATGGAAAAGTTATAATTTGCTGAATATGATTATCCTATTTGTATGCATGCATCATTTTTGCATCTGAAGTTATGAATATTGACTATGTACCTGTATTTCAAAGGTGTTTGCTCCTGGGGTAACACCCACAAGGTTTTTTGCCAGCACACTGTGAAGGGACTATTCAAGTTATAAACACAACTCACAATGAACCATGGAAGAAGCCTATCCACACCTGATGGACCTTCCTGAGGAGGTTCTAGCTATGGTCCCTGCTATGACTCATTGAAGCATGCAAGGGCATGTGAGTAGACCATGTGATGCTAAACTCCAACTTGTGTGCCTGTGCTTTCCCCCCAAACTATGCTGACTCTGAGGGCTTTGTTTGGGATAATGAAGTTCCCCTCCACATGACAGAAGCTATAAAAGGCCCTGGGAACATCTCCATTTGTCCTCTTTCCTGCTCTGATCTCTAGACTATGTTCTTATACTAATGGGAGCATTCTAACCAAGGGACTGAGGACCTTCCAATTATTTGGGAGCAACCAGAGACTTAATCAGTTAGCAGTTTATGCCATCACAGCTTTAAGCCTGACCCAAGAACTTTGCAATTATTGTATGTATTTAATTCCTTTAACCAATTTTAACTCTCATCTCTGTCTTTCTTTTTATAAATAAACCTTTAGATATTAGATACTAAGGACTGGCTGTAAGCATGTATTTGGGTAAGATCTAACATATTCATTAACTTGGTGGGGAATGTGTCCGATCCTTTGGGATTGGTAGACCTTTTTCTATGATGAACAATATTTTCAGGAATCCTCATCCTATTTGACTTGGCTGTCTGGGTGGGAAGCCCAAGACTGAGTTGCTTTAAAGGAACTGTGTTTTGGCTTCTGGGTAACCAGTACAGTATTATAGAAGTTGTTTTGAGTCTAGCTTGATGAATCTACGTATTGAAATAACATCAGTTTTGGGGACTGTCTGCCCCATTCTTGGCAGTTTGCTCTGACTGAGCAATCTCAACATGGCTCCCCAGGACCCCAGTCACACAGGGTCTGAAAAAGAACCAGCCCATTTCCATCCCCCACGCACAAGACCTGCCTCCTGAGAATCATAGAACTGGAAGAGACCTTGAGAGGTCATCTAGTCCAGTCCCCTGCACTCATGGCAGGACTAAGTATTATCTAGACCAGTGGCTCCCAACCTTTTTCGTCTGGTGGGCGCCAGACGACGAGCCACTGCAGACCGTGGCCAGCAGATGAGCATCCGCCAAAATGCCACCGAGAAGTGGCAATGTCAATAGGCGTCGCCGCCGAAATGCCACTGACGCCTCTGGATGACGCTGCTTGTTGGCAGCATTTCGGCGGATGCTTGTCCACCAGCCAGTACACAGGCGCACATAGATGCCCCAGCGGGCGCCATGGTGCCCGTGGGCACCGCATTGTGAACCACTGACCTAGACCATGCCTGACAGGTGTTTGTCCAACCTGCTCTTAAAAATCTCCAATGATGGAGATTCCACCACCTCCCTGGGCAATTTATTCCAGTGCTTAACCACTCTGACAGTTAGGAAGTTTTCCCTAATATGCAACCTAAACCTCCCTTGCGGCAATTGAAGCCCATTGCTTCTTGTCCTATCCTCCAGGATTAAGAAGAACAATTCCTCTCCCTCCTCCTTGTAACAACCTTTCATGTACTTGAAAACTGTTACGTCCCCTCTCAGTCGTCTCTTTTCCATCTGTTGCTGAAGGAAGGCACCATTATATTCAGTTATGTTTTCATTCCCAGGTAGGGCGACCAGATGTCCGGATTTTATAGGGACAGTCCCGATATTTGAGGATTTTTCTTATATAGAAGCCTATTACCCCCTCACCCCCGTCCCAGTTTTTCCCCCTTGCTGTCTGGTCGCCCTATTCCCAGGTTTGGACCATGTCATTACCTATAGTCAGTGGCTGCTCCCGGGCACCTTCAAAAGACTTGCCTCATTTTCATCTGCTAGCATGTTTCCTGCTAAGCCGAGACTCCAAGACTCTCCCCAACCCAGGCTTCCAGCAGGACATTAACTGGCATCCTGCTCTCTTTTGGCCAGCATTTTTAAAGGCACGTCAGTAAAATCCAAGCATCGGGGCTGTGAAAGGACAGAACGAGCAATGGCCTGCACTATAATCAAGACCACTCAGAGTGTTTCTCTCCCTGTTCATCTTTAGTTTGAAAAGGCGAGAAGAAGCCAAGAAATTACATGGGCAGAAATTCCTGCACCTCACACAGGCAACAGCTGCTGCTTTGCACTAAAAAAGATTTGACATTTTAGATGCACTTAACTCTCCCCCTCCCCCGACTCCCCCCCCACCTCAGAATTTTAATGGCAAACAAACAAGTGCAAGAAGTCATCTGGAATTGTTTTGATTGAATGTCAACTGCTTCCCATGCCATTTCTAGGCAGGATAATGCTCAACTATCGCGTTGCACATTGCAAAGCATGCATTTTCAGTGCCAATTAAGAATCTTTGCATCAAAGTGCTCATGCAAATTGACCCACACGGTCACCAGAGAAAAGGAGGTGTGTGTGTGTTGTCATTTTATAATTCACCTCATGCCATCTAGAATAGAAAAAAAAAAAAGGAAAAGCACTTAAAAGCATTTTGAGGAGATGCTCAACAAAAAAAACACTGTCGGGATTACATTTTCAACACCAAAGAATCAGCACATTTTAGTAATCGGAAAAACGACAGGAAAGCTGGAAACAAAGAAATCAGACGCCATGTGACCAGCCAATTCTTCCTGGATGTCAGCATGGCAACCACTACAAAGTACCACGCTCCTGGGGTGTATCTGATTGATGTTACCCAGCTCAGCAAAGCAGTCTGCTCACAGATATCTGCGCTTCTCTTTTAAAGCCACATCTGCAGCCACGCTGGCTGTCCACAACACTAGCAAATAATACACAGGACCAGACACCCGGTCAGCCCAAAACTCGAGCCAAACCGACAGTCTGTGCGAACACATTTGCTTGCAGGATTTCATTCCAGTCCCCAAGGATAAACAGAACATTATTTGTCAGTGGGAAAGGAAAGCCAGTGAGTGATGCAGGCCTGATAGCGGGGATTAAAAACCCTTGAGTGGCTTTTTTGATGTACAGCCAGTGCCTGGGCTTAGTTTGTTTATTTGCTTTTAACCGGGTAGCCCTTGCTTGTGTTTTTCAATATCTTAGTCCTTGGGCAATGGAGCATTCTACTCAAATATTCAAAATCTGGGACTGCATAGAACTGGAAAGGTGGCATAGATGACCACAAACCTCATATAGGTCTGAGAGGGAGGGCCCATTCTGCCCCTTCTTCTGACCAGCTAAATAATCAGCAGGCGTTACAATAAACTATGAATGTGGTTGAAGACTCCAAACGCGAATGGAATCTTCGGAGCCTTCACCCAGACCTGTAATGCCTGCAAGTGCATCACTTAATTGCAGAATGGGAATGGTTCAGTATTCTCTATCCCCCAGCCATGACAGCCGTGTGTCCCACAGGATATTTTCCTGTACTTTGCCCAGCCGAATTCCAAAATTTCCAAGCTCTGGGGCTCTCTGTCTCCCAGGGGAGACCATTCCACAGCCCAACAGATCTGCCAGGAAAATTTTCAGCCCAAACGTCCCCTCTCGTTTTCATTGAATTCTTCCTTCCTTATGCACCACTGTGCATCAGGTTTATCCTTTTCGGGTAGTGCCCCTCTTTGGCCTCCTGCCTTCTACCACCACTCGAGATGTTCAACACCATGGGCCATCGCCGGGGCACAGGGGACAAACAGCCCTTCAGAGCAGATGGCAGAAAGAGCGCCACGTATATGGGGAGTGGGCTGAAGCTTTCTGGGGCTGCAGTTTAACAGGTGCTAATGGGGTGGACAGTGTGCCCGAGAAGGGAATACCAGGGAGTTTGGGCATATGAAGGACCAGTGGGACGATCAAGCCCTGTAGCTGAAGATGAAGATGTACTGGATCGTGCTCTCCTGGGCTGCAGCTGATGTTCAGAGAAGTGGTGCAGACTCTTTTCTCGCTGGTGAGCATTTAGCTCTTTAGGGGGTCTTTGACGTTCTCTCTTTATATTTAAGACTGAGCTGCACAAGAGCCGATGCACACACTCTGCAGAGAGAGGAGGGAGCTCAACTTTGGCTTTTAAGAGAGCGTGTGCCCAGCTTCCTAAAATAAACCAGTCTCTGAGCTTCCGCATTTCGATAAAATCGGGACTGTCCCGCTCTTTAGCCCTTTGTCCCACGTCCCGACTGATGTACAATGGGGACGCCATTTGTCCCAATATTCAGGTGAGGAAGCGGGCAGGGAAGTGAGGCAGGAGGTGGGTGAGGAGGCGAACGGCAAGTCGGGCGGCAGGCGGGCAGGTGGGATGGGGTGAGGAGGCGGGTGGATGGCGAGGAGGAGAGCAGCGGTCGGGCAGACACGGGGGTGGGGGACACTAGACGGACAGCAAGGAGACTAGCGGGGAGGTAAGCAACAGGCAGACGGTGAGAAGCAGAATGGGGAGGCTATCTGCTCCCATAAAAACACCCCCAGAGAGGCACTGGATTATACTCAACCCAACGAAGATGCAGCCTGGAAAGATGTGATGAAAAATATTGGGATTGCTGGATGTGGGGAGCAAAAAATGGGGAGAACTACATGGAGAGGAAGAAGTTGAAAACCTCAGACAAAATGAATATTGTATTGGGCAGAACCCAGCCATCAGGTGGTACACCTAGCAGGAAAGGAAATGGAGCCACTAACACACCCATAATGCTAAGGGCTTGTCTACCCTAGAGATTTGTGTATCAGTGTAGCTACAGCCATACCAATGCCTACTGTAGATCTGTTGCACTGGTGTGAACGGGGCAATTGCACTGGCGTAGCTTAAACCCAGGATACCCTGGAGTTTACACTGGGGCAAACACGTTGGTGCAAATACAACAGTGAAAAAAATCCCATGAAAAGACAAGGTAAGAATTGGTGCTCAGAAATCTGTCTTTGATACTTCTACCGCCCCAATGAATGCAGTATCTGAGCACATCGTTATCTTTATGTATTTATCCTCTGAGGCAGCATTGGGCGATTCACCCCATTGTACAGGTGGAGAACTGGGGCACAAGGAGGCCAAGTGACTTGCCCAATGTCACACAGAGCAAAGAATTGAACCTCGGTTTCCCAGGTACTAAGCCAACACTCTAACCACTGGACCATCCTTCCTCTCTCAAGAAAGATCCCTTCCACCTCTTCTAAAACTCATTTTAGCCGATCACTCTGCAGGGTTTGTATCCATCCTCTAGGTTATCGACATCAGGGTTCAGAGCAAGAAGGCAAGCTGAAGACACAGCAACATTGATGATGTTTATGGAAAGCTCTCTTCGCTGTAACTAGCTGGGGAGGGGTAATGAATGCCCCCATGTAAAAACAAACCTGAGGAAATTCCTGAAACGACAAAGCAGGCACGGGAGTAGGAATTACTCTGTCAAAAAAATGCTACGTAGTGAGAGAAAACCCATGAAGCCGAGCTGTGGAGAACAGCACTTAAATTCAAGTGACAAAGTTATTTCCATCCTTGCAGAATTTGTTTTCTTTAAAAGTAGTCATAAAACGCCTGGAAAAGCATCTGATAGCAGCAGCAAGAGCAGAAGAAAGGGAAAATGGAGTTTGAGATGCAATTTTGCAATCCTCATTTGCTGCCGTGTGGCCTCAAAAGCCGAAGGAAGAGGAGATTTTAGGTTAGCCGCTAGAGAATTTTTTTTTTTTTTATTGAAAATTTGAAGATTTTGGGGGCCAGCTCCTCAGCTGATTGTAAGTCAGTTTCGCTGCACTCGGTGGAGCTACACAGATGCACACTAGCTGAAGCTCTGGACTTTCGCCCGCCTTTTCTAGATAGGCTGGTTCGAAGATCTCAGTTGTGCTTGTGCCTCCAGTATTCTCCCTTCGCAAATGTCCTCCTGTGAGCTCAGACATTTTGCGCGATGGTTTACCCGTTTGACCTACAGTGAAATTCCTGAAATTCAATGGGGGGGGGGGGGTAGGTGCCCAATTTTCTCAGACGTCTTTGAAAATCCCAGCCGTGCTCTCTCCCCTCTACCGGTCAAGTTGGAAAACGGGCATAACATCCCTGTGCTGCAAATATTGTGGGGATTCACCCGTTAATGCCAGGAAAGTGCTTTGAGATCTTGGATGCTCAGCAAGAGAATACCCTCGTCTGATACAACTGCTTCCCCTCTGATCTCTCACCTACAATTCAACAACTCATCCAACCGCTGCATTGGGCCTTTTCTAGCACACAGATTTTCCTCGTTGGCCAAGGTGAGACATTTCCGCCATCGCACATAAAAGATGCAAATATCGTCTGGGGAGCAGAGCACCTCTACGAATATTCAAAAGACAATCTGTTGCCTAAGGATTTGGATTCAAAGCACCTACGTGGTACCCAGACGTGTTAGCAAGCTCATCAAGCAAACAGTGGGCTCAACTTTCCACCAATGCTCATGTTTCTCAAGCAGTTTAACCTTCTCAGATGTCCAGGTTGTACAGCTGTTGGGCCACTGATTGGGTAGCAAGCTGGTTTCCAAAGTCTAATTACGTGGTTAGAAGGGCTGGTTTCGTTGTAACCTCACCCTTCATCCGTTTTACCTTATTATGCGATTCCTTTTATAGTAACAGAATCAGATTATGCAAAGCCTACAAATGAAGCGTAACTGCAACACAGAGCATTAGTGTTGCTTGGGGCATGCGATGAAGTGTATCTATAGCAACCCTTATGGATTTTCCTTTCTGCATGTGAGTGTACGATAAATGCAGACTCCAATATCACTGTTGCCACTTTTTTTAAACTAGATCAAAAGACACTAAAACACACACATACACCCCTAACTTGAACCAACGTAATGTTACCTTGCCTGCTCTTTCATCTCTTATATAATCATTTCATCTAATATTGTGTATTGATGGGTGCTACTGAACACAGAGAAAGGAAGAGCGTGAGGATTGCATCACTAAATGTTCATGGATACTTTTTTTTTTAATTTAAACTTCAAGGTGCAACCTGCCCTTAACTCTCCCTTAGCGTTTCTGATCTTTGAACACTGATTAAAATGTACAATGAGCCAAGAGGCTGAACACAGGACTGGGAGCCCAATATCTCTGCCTCAGTTTCCCCCATCTCTAAAGTAGCGATGGTAGTCATCTCCTGGGGTACGGAGAAGGTTAATCATTGCTTGCAGATAGAGCCCTAGAGGCTAATTGAGGGCAGGAGGGTAATACGATGGCTAGAGTTGTTTTGTTCTAACCAACATGTACAAGGTGAGAGGCAGCACCCTAACACGTGAAGGGGTTGCCCCTCTATACGTCAGGAGTGACGTGTAACTTGTTTGTACCTGTACCCCTGAGGAGTTGTTTTGTCTGGCCTAGGGGGCAGTGAAGAATCCTGCCACTGACTGAGCCGGTCCATTGTCGGGGGCACAAATTCGTAATATGTCCTGTGGAGTCTGTGGGAAACTATTACCGTGTTTCGTTTGACAATAAACCTGGCCGGGTGCCTTCGTACCTTATCGGAGTCTTTGGGGGTTCTCTCGGGGTCAGCTGTGTCAGCGATCTGCACAGAGCCAGGGCAGCACACAGAGGGAACACACGCACGCAGCCGACTTATCAACACTGAATAGAGCAGAGCACCACACCGGTGACGTCTGACAACAAATACCGCCTCATCACACCGTCCCACCTCCTCCTCTGGCAGAAAGTTAGGAAGCAAAGAATATAAAGGAATAGGATAAAATCCTTGATGAGCTTTATTTGATACCCTGTGTCCTCCTGTCTGAAGCCCAGTTACAGGGCCAGGATGAGAGAGACAGACAGACAGACAAAAATCAAGATGCGTCTGCTACCCAATATTCTGCCTAGAGCTATTTGACCCAATCAAAGAAAGTGCATCAATTCATAGCCCCATAGCACAAAGGCAGCTTTCTCTCAGCAAGCTCCCTCATCAGCATCACCATTATGGGATCGTCCTCAGGTCGGCTTCCTTGCCGCACGCACCCAATCAATGCGGGAAAGGAGGGAAATCTTCTCTAAGAGATGGGGGAGAAAATGACTCCCCTGATCAGCGGTATTCAAGGAATGGAAATGTTAGCCAGCCAATCAGCAGGCACTTGTTATGCCCAAGGCCTCCCATCTGCTGTGTGGGGCTACCCCGTTTTGCTAAATGTGCTGCAACTCCCCTTCCGATGTTTCTTCCTGTGCGTCCAAACATCAGCTGCGGGAGCACAAGTTCAGTCCCTGTAAGAGCCCTTGTGCACTAGCTAGAGGGACACACACACAAGATGTGTCTACACAGCAGTCGGGAAGCATGACTGCAGAGCACACACAGACCAACCTGGCTTTGATCAAACCTAACACGAACTAACCCCACCCACCTAGGACTCTGCTGGGTACATACTCGGGGGGCTGCCACGACTTCATTGCTAATGCTACTCGAGCTCACTTTGCTCTAGCTAGATCAAGGGCACGTCTATCCATGCTGCAGTCCTCCGTCCCGATTGCACTACAGACACACCACGCAGAACGGGGCTGCACTCAACGCTGTGGCGAAACTCCCATCGACTTGAATAGAGGACAGAGAGGCCCCACGCCGCCCACCTCCCAGCCCTGGCTAGAGTTGTCTGTGCAGGCAGACGAGGTGTCAGGCAGACCCGTGCGGAAAAAGGTGCGTGATGCACTCCAAAAAAATAGGCGCTGGCTTTGGGTGAACCCGGCCATCGGGTGGGCTAACTCTGCCAACACTCAAGGACTCAGTTCACAGGGCATGTTTGAAAAGGAAGACGGCGCGTTAACACGGTTACTAGTTAAATAAAGGTGAAGATAAAAAGCACTGGCATCTGCCGGGCCGGCTACACCCCTCCAAACACACAGAAGCCCAGTTGCAGGGGTGTTCTGGGGGCAGGAAAGCCATGGCTCAGACATCCCAGCTGCCAGGGTGCAAAGTAGCACAACCCCGTCTGCATTGAGGGCCAAATCAGCCTCCAGACACAGCCCCAGTCCTGAATCAGGTCCTGTCTCTCTAGCTGGCAGGCAGCGCTGCTGATCACCACCACACAGGGTGTCCCTAGTACGCAGCCGGACAAAGCCCGACTGCTGGATGCGCTCCTGTCAGTCATGTCCCGTTTTAAAAGGCTGGCTTCCTGCAACAGGACAGTTGCAGGCTGACAGCTGCTTATCGCTGGGAAATGAATCCAGCTCCCTGTAACAGCACCTCTGTGAGACCAGCACAGCCCGCAAAATAGAGAGCAATCAACACCTGTTAATTGGAGCTGATGCTACTTAACAGAGCCTCGTTAGGCTTCCACCAGCCAAGGCTGCTTGTGCTCCACCAGGTGCCACCCTCTGTTTATCAGCGACCTTGGGGATACTTGCATGCAGCCCACACTGGGCGCTCCACAGAGAGTACATGGGTCCATCCTCAGGCGGCCAGAACAAGTGCCAGCACTAAGGGACACAAAAAAGCAAACGAGAAGGCAGGAACAAGGGGTTTGCTTGGCACATTCGGGGAGCCAGACATTCCCACAGGACGCGTTCCATAGCTAACCTGAGCGACAACTAGCCCTGCATGGCACTGGGGACACCTGACCATAACCCAGAGGCTTTGGCCTGCATTCGTTTTTCCCCTCGGAATCTCTGGTCACCTCCATTTTATAAATGGGGAAACTGCAGCACACAGAGTGAAGGGACTTGCACTTGCCCACTGTCACACAGCCGGCCGTCGGCAGAGCCAAGAACAGAACCCAGGTCTCCCGCGTTGTAGTCCTTTGCTTCGGCCGGCAGACTGTCCTTCCTATTTCTGAAGCCCCCATGCTGCTACTTCTCTTTTGGCAGTGAAAAGAGCTGAAAAATTACCTCCATTGCCAAAATTTGACTTTCAAAGCAAAAAAAAAAAACTAAGTCAACAACTTTGCTTTGGCGCCTGTTCTGTTCAAGAACAAGTTAATCTCTTTTTCTTTCATTCCAGTCTCCCCCTTCAGCTATTTTTCATATGCTATTGCTTTTGGAGCGGCAGCTCTGCCCAAATTAGCATCGAAGAGGAGAGACAGCTCTGAGAGCATCAGACATCCAAAAAGCCAACACTCCCTCTTCTCTCCCCTGCACCATTCAACAAAAACCCCAGGAGAAGAGACGAGACAGTTCACGTTACAGCTCAATACGGCTGTCAAAACTGGTAAGTCCATGGGAAAAGAACAGTCTGTCACTCAAGCACCTAAATCCTTTTAACCTATTTTTGCTTGTTCTGGCTCCAAGACTTCCTGATTGAGCCGCCTTCACAGTTAGCACCTAGCAGCGCAGCAGAATACTGGGTCCAAATGCCAGTCTCTGCCCCCCTGCCCAGTTAGGGCTTGGGACGCTGTGGAACCCACTCCATTACTGCACAATAGGCCCCTGCTTTGCAAATCAATAGCCTTTCCTGGCACGCAAGTCCTTTCCTATTCTATTCCACAGAGTTTCTTATATCTTGCTCATCACCCCCAGTATCTCTGCACCTTCCAGTGGTGTAATAAGCAACATGTCTGGGAGGCAGCATTGCCTAGTAGCTAGAGGACTGGACTAGAACATAGGAGACCTGGGTTCTATTCCCGGCTCTGCCCCTTGCCTTCTTGGTGACCCTAGACAAATCATGCCCTGCTATGTGCCTCAGTTTCCCCACCTGTAAAAGGGGGGTGATGATACTGACCTCCCTTTGTATAACACTTTGAGATCTACTTTTTCATTGGGAGTTACAAAAGGGTGATTACTGCACACGATCAGGGCTCCTACAAAAGCAAAGGGGAGCAGGAAAAAAGTTACGTTGGTTGCTGCGCACCGAGAGCGGAGACACATGCGTGCAGCTTCCCTGTTTGCAAGGTGGACGAGTGTCCCAGATGTGACTCTGATGCAATGGGGGGGTTCACATACAATGTTCTCTCCTTAAGAATATACAACCCTTTTGCACATATGCATAGATACATTCACCCCGCCAGAGCGTTTTCCATCCCACAGATGGCAGTGTCCTCAGAGCGGTAGTGATGTCTTCTTCAAACCCAGAATATTGAAGTGAACAAACACCACTCAAGTGCTTGTAAACAAATGGAGATAAATGTCATGAGCAACGTTTTCAGAAGTGCCTGCATAACGTAGGAACTTAAGTCCCATGGTTGTGAAATTTTTACCCGCCCCCTGTATAATGAAATTATTCCACTGCCTCATTTATTCCGACAGCATGAGATACAAATGCCCACAAAACGCACCCTCAAGAATAAATTAGAAACCTCGCACAAGTGGGAAAACGTCAGCTATTCCCATTATGATGACAATTACCAGCCCTCTCCCCATTATCAAATTTCCATAAAAGATTCATTACATGCCTCTTGCTAATGAAAACGAATGCCCAGTCCAGCCCCTCAGCTGCACGTTAGCCTGCCACCTGCGAAGATGCGTACTCATTCCAAGAACCGAGGTACATTGTAAATTAAAAGCAATTTTTACACTTAAAAGTAGCCTGCGCTGTGCATTATTGAAACGAACAAAAGCTTGGGGCGTAATAAATATTTGATTTGTTACAAATTTAGTTGAAGTGAGCTGTTAAATTAAGATGCCGAAAACACCTTGCCCACTCGAAATACCAGTGGATCTCAGAGAGAGAATAATGAGTTTGAACCTCCATCTTATATCAAAGAGAAACAGAATGACAAATATGAAGGAATGAAAACCTTTGCTAGCTCCTCCAGGAAAGCCTCTTACTAGATGTCTGATTGATTCAGCTGTCTCAAGAGTTTTGCCCAGGCTGATTCTAAGGTATGCCTGAGCGCTAAGATACGGAGAAATTGGAGGCAGAAGGCCACTGTGCCAAACCACGTCACAAATGGTTGTCTATGAAAGAAGGCTGCCTATGGGCAGCAAATCCTTCGTGTAGGCTCACCTTGAAAATGGTGCACATAGCCAAGGGAAGCAGGGAAATGGGGATTCTTTGGGGTTCAGCTATTACAGACAATACAGCACCCAAAACGTTCAAGGATTGAAATGCTTCTAAATATAGCCTGGGTTCGAAATCAGAAGCGCATCACCAGTAAATTGCAGCAGTGCTAGCAGGGTGGAATGATGAGTTGTTTTTGGAAGGAGCAGCAGGTGCAATTAGATGAGGGTGCTGGAAAGTATCTTTCCAGTGTAATCACCTGGCATATAATTAAGTGTGCCATGTACATTATTTTAAATTGTGTTCTCAAAAACGCCTCTAAATATTCCACTTGATTTATCATTCTTGAATTTCAAAGGAAAGCTGTAGGGCAAAGTTTCTGCCAAAAGCTTAATTACATGTGTGCAGCATGCTACATTTTTCATAGCCTCTGCAGCCAGCACTGGAAAGAGATAAACGGCTTCAAATGTGGCTTGAACTGCAGGCACCTTATGAAGGCAACTCACTTCTCAGCAGTGTGTGAAATGGCTTTTTAATTTTTGATTATTTCTCAATAAAAACTTCTGGCACCAGCTGCTAACTCAGCATTATTGTGTTTGCAAGCGACACACAGAGAGATCAATAGCTAGTCATACCCCCAGCCCTTTATTCAAGTTGTTCTTTAAAGTTCTTCGGGAATTCAAACTTTAGTCTATTGGGGAAACATGAGCTTGGTCCTGCTTGCCTGTTCCCCTTCTATTCAGGACCTGATCCACTTATGCTTTAAGTGCTTTTGTTGAATATGGATGGACTTAAAACGTGTGCTTGTATGTTTCACTGAACTGGGTCCTTGGATACTTGTACACTGTCTTCCAGCATCTCTTCTACACGGATTCTGTGCTTGGAATTTATGAAATGTCTATTGCTATATCCATGCAAATAACTGGAGATAGTATTGGGCTTTGTTAGATTTTGGTCATATTTAGCTGAATACTACTGCTTAGTCAAAACTTCAAATTTCCACTTCATGAGAAATTTTGATCTTTCAAAACTTGCTTTGCTCCAAAGTGGAATAAAAACAAATATTTTTAAAATTTCCCATGAAATGGAAGACCCCAAAAAATTTTTGGTTTTGGAAAGTTGTGTTTCGGAAACATTTCCAAGTTTTGTTTCAACATGAATATTTGTTTAGAAATTTTATATTTTATATTACTTTTACCATTTTAACATGTAAGTAGTAGTAGCACGTAACATGGCATATGTCAAATCCTATGCTCTACTGCTGACATATCAGGAGGATGTAAACGAAAAATAATACAAAAATGAAAGTAAAATAAAATATTTTTTCTAAATGAAGTTTTCCAAAAGCTGTGAGAAATTTAATCAAAACTGATACAACTTTGAAAAGCAAAACTGATTTAATCCAAATGGCATTTTTCTCACCAAAATTCTCCAGACAGCTCTGCTGCTCAGCTCTGCCTGAAGTCCACTTCCAGGTCAGCCCCTGTGCAGGGATGCCAATACAAAGGCTGGATTTGGGCGAAGGCACAGATGGCCGAGCCTCTCAGATGTGCGGATGTAAGAGGTCACTTCCCCAAGGTGGCGCTGTCCTTGGCGGTCTGCCTTCAAGCAGCATCTTTGGAGGATGGGGAAGTTCACAGGCAGAGCTCAGATTTCAAGTAAAAGAACGAGAGATGACCCTGCTGCATTCTGTGCGTGAGCCCCTTCTGTCCCAGCATATTTAGACCAACAGTGACACTCCGCCTTGCCAGAGAAAGGGCTGCGTCTGTAGCCTTCTCTGCCAATATCAGTTTATAAGGCCTGCCTGTGTACCTTTGCCCCTCAAGTTCACATCTGTCTGCAACTCTACCTACTTACTGTAGGTTCCTCTCCCACCCAGGCATCTTCCATAGTGTCTGAATAGATTAATGGACCTTCTTGTGGCCGAACCTAGCTGCCCTGGTCTAGCCTGGTCTCTCCTCTGCATGAATGAAATACTGTCTCCACACCACATGAGCTAGATGGCCTACGGCACAAGGCAGCAAGCGCTGGAGAACAGAGGGAATGCAGAGCTTCTCTGTACCCCTACATTCCAATATTGCTGCGTGGGTGCCTCTACGGAAAATCTGGGCAAAGCATTAAGAACTGTTTCTTCTCAAGATAGCTCGCTCACTCAAAGCAACATATGTAGCTTCACATTATTGTTAGTAATATCCACCACCACCACTTTCTTGCAAGCACTCTGCAGAGGGGTGGAGAGAGAAGGAGGTGGGTGAACTGAAGAGAAGAGATGGATGATAACAGGTTATGTCTGTGAAGCATCTGAAATGCAAAACCCATACTTAAAAATCCAAGTCTGGCTGCTCCCAGGCTGGAGATGCTAGCAGAGAAATTACCGACGGGGCTGAAATTCCTCCTCAAATCATCCATCTTTTCCCATCGGCTTTTTCCTTGACTTTTCATCACAAGACTCCTCTCCAAAACAGTATCTGTTCTTGTAATGACGGTGCAAACACAGACAGCAGAGAAATCTTTGGACTGTTATTAATGAAGCAAAATTGTCTGGAGGTTCCAGAGAGCTTATTTTTTCAGATTGAGTCTGTGAGCAACAAATTAGCTCCCCAAATCTAACGATTTATAAACTTGTCAGTCCCGTCTCGAAAACGTAGGAGATGGGAAATGAGAATGCGCTGAGCGCTGGTTTATTGCTTTATTTTAAATGATGATTAATTGTAGCAAGGTATTCAGAAAGATGCTCAGTATTAATGCATATAAGAAACAGGCAGCTCAGACAGAACGACAAACACATTACAGGGAAAATTTTTAATTCAAAGCCTAGATTAGCCACGTTTCTCTCTCTCAAATACTTATATGGCCCAGTTACCATGGTACCGGAGCACTTCACAATCTTTAACATAGTTACAGAGCAACATCCCTGTGTGGCAGGGCAGTACAGTTATCCCCATTCTACAGGTGGGGAACTGAGCAGCAGAAAGACTATATGACTTGCCCACGGTCATATATGGAGTCTGTGGCCGAGCTAGGACTTGAACCCGGGTCTCCTGAATCTCCAGTTAGCAGATTTGAACTAAGAAAATGCTACTCCTCTCTGAAACAATATCTGTTCTTTTAATGACTGAACACAGGATCGTGTTTGCATGTGTGTATCTATCTCCACAGAAGATTCAGCACATGCCCGGCCTCTAAAGAATAAATTATTTACTATTTACATTCCTGCTGCTTGTACCTCAACATTCCAGGGCAGCTAGGCCCCTAACTCATTTTGCCAACTACTGACAGGCAGCCACCTCTGAGGCGAAACATGGCAGCTTTCCAACAGGGCACAGCAATGGGTTCAGACAGGAAATGGGATCTCAATCAAAAATTTACTGGGTAGGGGGGAGTATATGGAGGTGGACTAATCGACCTAGAATTGCACCACGGTCTCATCTTCCCCACAGTGTATAACTAATCCTGCAGGAAAGCTACAGGACAGACAGGCTACAGAAAATACATCTCCAGTGCCACACACAGCGGAGTTGCTCAGACGGCAGCTTTTCTGCACAACAAAACAGCTGCTCCGGTCACAGAAGGAGCACAAGACAGAGGCCCTGATCCCAGGAGGTGCCGATGCCAACAGAGCGCCCCCCCACGGGCAGACAAGCAGAATCCCAGCTGCTAGGCTGACATTAAAATAAACCTCCTCTTGGCCCCCCACCTCCTCCCCCAGGGAGCCAGCTGGGGCGGAGAAGCAGCCCCAGCATGACCCTGCTGCTTGGGGGAAAGCAGCCGAGAGCCCTGGACAGGAGGAGGGGGAAACACGAGCCATGAATCAGGCAGCAGAGCAGGCCGGTGGGTAGATTACCAACAGCCGTTTCTGAAGAGGCACAGCGGGAGGGGTCTCCTTCCCCAGGCAGCGCCTGCTCACCGCCTCCTTCCTCCACTGACTGCGTGGCTTTTCCAGGCTGCATTCCCTGCTCCCTTTCCCTTTCCCCCACCTCGCTAGCTCAGGGGCGTGCCCGCAAAACCAGTTGCAGATCACAGGCTGGCGTTGGAAATTGGGCCGGAATCTAGGGTTACCATACGTCCTCTTTTTCCCGGACACATCAGGCTTTTCGGCAGTCAAACCCCCGTCCAGGGGGAATTGCCAAAAAGCCGAACATGTCTGGGGAAAATGGCGGCTCTGCTCCTCCCCGACACTTCGGCTCTGTTTAAGAGCCGGGCTGCCCGAGCGCTACCGGCTTCGGGCAGCCCCCGTGCCTCCGGACCCTGCGCCGCCGGAGCCCGGGAGGGGAAGTGCCCAGCTGGGGGCGCAGGGTCCGGAGGCATAGGGGCTGCCCAAAGTCCGAGCGCTACTGGCTTCACGGTTTGCCGGGCAGCCTCCAGACCCTGCGCCCCGGCTGGGCGCTTCCCCTCCCGGGCTCCAGCTGCGCTGGGGAAGCACCGGCTGGGGGCGCAGGGTCTGGGGGCTGCCCGGCAAACCCTGAAGCTGGTAGTGCTGGGGCAGCCCTTTCCCCCTGGCTGGGAGTGGGAGGGAGGAGGGGGCGGAGTTAGGGCAGGGAAGGGGCGGAGTTAGGGCAGGGCTAGGGGTGGGGAAATGGGCGGGGCCAGGGCCCGTGGAGGGGCCTCTTTTTTTATTTATGAGATATGGTAACCCTAATGTTCCCAGCCCTCCTGCTGCTGGCCCCTTCCCCCCACCACCTGAGGTCACACTTACGACACCACCTGTGCCTGAAAAGCCCTGGGGCTACAAACAGCCACAAGTTGGGCTCTGGGTCAGCATCATCTGGAATCCTAGCGCAGCTCGACGAGGTTCACTGAGCACAGGCTGGGAACAGGTGGCAGGAGCTGAAGACGAGAGACCCCAGGCATGCATCGCAAAGCACCCGGGGAGGGCAAAATCGGAGAGATCCAGACCGAACGGCTGAGAAGCACGGACCCATGAGGCGTCCGCAGCTTTTTAACCATTAACAATAATCAGGCTGAGTTTTATTACATGTGCTGTCACAGTCAGATGGCGTTTTCTAGGCCCACTCCTCCCATTCACAGCCTGCCCCAAACTTGTCTGGGATACCACTGCCCCATGAAACCCAAAGGGGACGTCTACACCCGAAGCAAGCCTCCCAGCGTGGGTAGATAGATACGCACTCGCTGTGCTCGTGCACGGACCCAGGAGAGGCTGAGCAGACTTGCACTTTGGTAGCTAGCCCGTGGTATTGCCTGGGCTGCAATCACCACACCCGAAGCAAATACTCACCAGCAACTACACACCACACAACAAAAAACACGAACCCAGGAACCAATCCTTGCAACGAACCTCGCTGCCAACTCTGTCTGCATATCTATTCAAGGGACACCATCATAGGACCTAATTACATCAGCCATACCATCAGGGTCTCGTTCACCTGCACATCTACCAATATGATATATGCCATGTGCCAGCAATGCCCCTCTGCCATGTACATTGGCCAAACCGGACAGTCTCTACGCAAAAGAATAAATGGACACAAATCTGACATCAAGAATTGTAACATTCAAAAACCAGTAGGAGAACACTTCAATCTCCCTGGACACTGAATAACAGACTTAAAAGTCGCAATTCTTCAACAAAAAAACATCAAAAACTGACTTCAACAAGAAACTGCAGAACTGGAATTAATTTGCAAGCTAGACACCATCAAATTAGACCTGAATAAAGACTGGGAATGGCTGGGTCATTACAAAAAGTAATTTTCCCTTTCTTGATATTTACCCCTTCTTGTCAACTGTTGGAAATGGCCAACATCCACTTTGATTGAATTGGCCTCGTTAGCACTGACCCCCCAACTTGGTAAGGCAACTCCCATCTTTTCATGTGCTGTATGTGTGTGTATATATACACACAGCACATGAAAAGATGGGAGTTGCCTTACCAAGTGGGGGTCATGGAAAATTACGGGAAAGCGATCTTGGTCCCACAGGGTGCGTCTGCACTGTAGCTGGGAGCGTGCCTCCTGACTGGGGAAAACGGATGTGCTAGTTCCGCTCGAGCGAGAGTGCTAAAAATAGCACTGTGGTGGTTAAAACAACGGGGAGTCCTTGTGGCACTATATATATGTATTTTTTCCATGACTATATATATATATATATAGTCATGGAAAAAATACATACATACATACATACATACACACACACACATATATATATATAGTGCCACAAGGACTCCCCGTTGTATATATACACACACACACACACACACACACACCTTACTGTATTTTTCACTCCGTGCATCTGATGAAGTGGGTTTTAGCTCATGAAAGCTTATGCCCAAATAAATTGGTTAGTCTCTATGGTGCCACAAGGACTCCTCATTGTTTTAACCACCACACTGCTATTTTTAGCACTCTCGCTCGAGCAGAGCTAGCACATCCGTTTTCCCCAGTCAGGAGGCACGCTCCCAGCTGCGGTGCAGACCTACCCTGTGTGACCAAGATCGCTTTCCCGTAATTTTCCATGCACAAGGAAGTGACAGGGTTGTTTCAAAGACAAAGCGGGTGAGGTAATATCTTCTACCAGACCAATTTCTGTTGGTTAAAGGCACAAGCTTTCCATCTCCTACTGAGCTCTTCTTCAGGTTTCAAGATTGTTTCAACCAGTCTGGACAGAAGTTTAGCTCAGTAAGGTGCTACATCATGTCATGAGATGGAAACAGAGCCATACCAACAGAAATGATGAGCACAAGGTCTCTACCCCCAAAAGCTTGCAATCTAAGAGCGTGGTGGGCCTTAGAATGAAAATGGAATTGCACTTCAGTGTTATTTATTATCTGTAAAGCAGTAGTGCCGGGGGAGCAGGACTCCAACGTGTTATAGTGCGTGCTGGGTGCCGTACAAACACAGAACAGAAAGACAGTCCCGGCCCAAAGCACTGACAATCTCCATAAGCCAAGTGAGGTAGAAGGCCCTTTTCCCACTCGTATTTCGGGAAAGGCTTTGCACTAAAGCTGCAGTCATGAGAGTCCCCAGGCCAGAAAGCTTCTATTATTTTCTGTGCAAGTTCTTCTGCAGAGAGTTCTGTGTTCGCATCGCACACAGACAGGACCCAGCAGAGAGCTAACAGATTCCAAAACCTTTCCAGCCCATTTTACATTCCAAGCTTCGTCTCAGCACTCTCTCTCGCCAAGGGGTTCGGGCTCTTGTGTTTGTTTTTCTTTTTGTTTTGTTTTTTTAACAAGAGGCAGGGCTTTCAAACCCGCTCCCTTTGCCCCGCGCCACGCTAGCTAAAGGTCCCTTGTCGAGCAGACCTGTCTTTCTGCATGAGCAGAGCTCGATTCAGTTCCCTCCAGCACCCATCGCTTGGGATATTTAAAACTGGGCTGAACAAAAACCATACTGTAGAGTAGTGGTTCTCAACCAGGGGGCCAGGGCGCCCTGGGGGGCTGCGGGCAGGTTTTAGGGAGTCTGCCAAGCATGGCCGGCATTAGACTCGCTAGGGCCCAGGGCAGAAAGCCAAAGCCCCACTGCGCAGGATTGCAGCCTGGGGCCTCACCATCCAGGGCTGAAGCCGAAGCCTGGGCAACTTAGCTTTGTGGTGCCCCTTGTGGTGTGGGGCTCCAGGCAATTTCTCTGCTTGCTACCCCTTAACGCTGGCCCTGGCTTTTACATGCAGAAAAACAGGTGTTGTGGCACAGGTGGGCCGTGGCATTTTTATAGCATAGGGGTTCGGTAAGAAAAAAGGTTGAGAATTCTGCTGTAGGGAACAATCCACACTGGATGAGAAATGAACTGGACGGTCAAATGGGTCTTTTGCACCTCTAGCATCAAGGATTTGGGGTCATTCCTTGCTAGGGCACAGCCAGTTCTAGTGCAAGGCAAAGGGCTCTCCCGGTACTCCCCCTGGAGGGCATGGACCGATTTAAGAACCAAGTAGCTTGGGACACAGAGGAGGTTTTGCCTATTAAAAAGCATCTCTTTTCCACAGTGGTCAACGGCCTACAGAAGTGAGACTGGCTGGAGACACCCTCTCCCCCCAGAGCCTCTGCAGCCCACCTTTCCTTTTTGATTTCTATTTT
Source organism: Trachemys scripta elegans (assembly GCF_013100865.1). NCBI lineage: Eukaryota > Metazoa > Chordata > Testudines > Emydidae > Trachemys > Trachemys scripta. Next base: position 31,389,823 of record NC_048311.1, read on the forward strand.
TTTTTTTTTTAATCGTTGGGTAGGTCCCAGCCTGCCAGAAGAGAAACTGCATAGAAATCAGTCTCCAGAACCCAAGCCAGACACAGACAGCAGCGCCCACGCACTGCTCTGCATCACGGCAACAGGACAACAATGATCACCTTTTTTTTTTTTTAAATAAAAAAATGTAAAGGAAAAAAAATCCACCAGTGGTTTGAATAAAAGAGTACTGACAAGTGCTTGGGTCTGAAGCTGTGCCGCTCTCCCACGACACACTGGTGCAAACAGAGCTAATTGACAGCTCGATCCTGATGAATCTAAGTGCAAGGATGGAGGCAGCAGAATAAAAAGAAAACCTCAAAAAAACCAAACCCAGCACCTTTTATAAAGGCAGAGCAACATGGACCTAATGACCCCGCCAGCTGGGCACACTGCAGTCGCTGGCTTCTTTCATTGATTCCCTACGATCGATCGTGGAGCGAAATGGGAAGGGGGCCTTTTTATGTTTGAAAATTTAAGAGGTTTATAAAAGGCACTTAACAGCGGGACTGTGTCATTAGCCAATAAAAAGGACTAACTCGTTAGAAAGGGCTTTTCATTTCTGTACTACAAACAAACATTAAAAAATGACCTTTTCTGGGCAGATTAAAAAAAGGGGGGGGGGAGGGTCCCTTAAAAAAAAAAAGAAAAGCAAATGAGCTAAAGAGAGGGTGAGTGGGTCCACAACGGCAAAGGAGTGGAGTTAATGCCACATGGGATGCTGGCACAACGCGAGTTGAGGAGAAGGTGGGTCGGGTGGAGGGAGGGGAAGATGTGACGCTAAATCACTGCCACTCAGACCCTCTGCTTTGACCCACAGACACTATCATCTCCTGGGCTGAAAAGGCAACTTGTTTAGACAGCTATTCACTCACTCATTGCCCTTCAAGGACCACAGAGGGTGTCAGCAGGTTACATTTTTGTACGAACTGCTTCCTGCCCGAATCACAGAATACATTCTCTTCTCAGATGAGGAAGAAAAGATGTATATAATCCTGAAAATCTGGAGAGTTAAATAAGGATTTCAGAATGAAACTAATCCGCTGAAGAGCATACAACGCAGACTGGATCCAAGAAAGAGAAAGACTCAGTGCATCTGTGTAGAAGTGTCATCTTCCCTGAGCTTGAGAACATGTGCAGAAAAGCACACGACGAACCAAGTTAATGACTACCAGGAGGCAGAGTTTCAAAGGGGACTCTCTCAAAGCCCGCAGGCCTGCAACTATATCAGGGCAACATCTAGAAAGCTTTACCTGCCGGATTCCACACTTCTTACAAATTCGAAAAAGGGATGTCAAGATAAATTGAATTAATACATGAATTGTATTAATCACATTAGGCACCAAGGTCCTGATCAGGAGTAATGAGCAAGCTTGAAACCAAGGCAGGAAAATTTCTAGGTGAACGTTAAGGAGAAGAAATCCAAAAAGAACTTTGTAGGACTAAGAAACAGAAAGTTATGCAAATGTTTGAGGAGGAGCCAGTGACAGTTCCACTGAAGACTGACACCTTTTAAAAATGACAAAACCCATGACGGCATCTCCTGTTTAAGCCTTAATGCCTCAACAGAACAGAGAGGAAGCTGTCTTGATTTTCAGCCAGGGAGCGTGAACTCCCAGTAAGGTTTCCATTTGGGGCTGTCCTGCCATGGGAATGCACAGTAAGGCGAGGATACAGTGCCCTTGGATAGCCTTCCAAGTTAGAACGCTTGGGTTGCCATAGGCAATTTTAGATACTTTTCTTTCCCTCGCACCTTATTCTACCAACAGAGTGGATTTTCAGTGGGCAAAGAGGTGTTTCCATACTGAAGAGCGGGTGGATGTTCTATATCATCCATTCACTGCCACTCACCATGGCACACTGGACTTATCTAGCACCTGTCATAAGAGGATTTCATACTTTATGACGAGTAATTAAACCTCCCAATACCTCTTAAGTACTATCCCCATTTTACAGACAGGTAAAGAAAGCACCTGCGTGATGGGTCCTGCAGCACACACCAAGTCAGTGGCAGATTTGGAGAGCCAAACCCAGGAGTCCCGATTCCTTGTTCTAATCACCAGACAGCACTCCACACTGAGCAGCACGTGGAAGCGACAGCAGATAAGACTCTACACAGGATGAACTTTAGGAAGAATGTCTCAGAAGCAAGAAAGCTCGGTCTCTTCGGTCATGAATAGTTAAAGGAATCTTCAAACGCAGAACCTCTTGGAGCCAATAAGACACAATCAAGTAACTGTATTTTATATTTTTAAAGTTAATTTAGCACTGGTGAGAAAGTGACAGATGGCCCATCTGGGGACCAAACTCCACGACACAGGTACAGAACAGGCAGCGGTGTCTCCTGGACATCATCCCACCCATACTGTGACCTGCCACGACTACTCCTTGGAAAGAGCCCAGGCCTCCAGAGCCCGTTCTATTTTTGCGTCTCTGCTCAGCTGGCCACGAGGGCAGGTGCCCTCGTGATATTGGCTGGTTTTAAAGGAGAATACTAGCTCCCTAGAAACTAGACTCAATGCCAGGAAATAATCCTGTTTCCCATGTTATAATAAAAAACAACTTGAAACATGTGTTTTCTTTATTCTGGTGAGTTCTGCATCCAGTCCTGCTGGCTTGATCTCAGAATTCATTCCTTAGCGGATCTCACTTGTATTTAAATCACTCTCTGCTGTAGCAAATTAATTTCTAGTACTTCTGGTGGATAAGAAGGGTTCGTGCTTTATCTGCTCACACTTTCAGCTGGGAAGATAAATGGAGAGCGTCACAACACATTGTCAAGAAGGTGCCTCTTTTTATCCAAGCATGCTCACGAGCTTTCCTAAAAGATTGTTTAATTCATCATGAGTGACTGCCACTTGCTCTCAGATTCATCATTATCGCTGGCTCCCCATCCCGAGTTCTCAAAGTCAGGCAGACAGGCTACGTTTGAAACCCGTTAACCCAGAGAGGCAGGCACCAATGAGCCGCTCTGGGCGAGGGGCTTTCGGCCGTTGTATTTCTGAGTGAGCCTTAGTGATCGCCAAGATAACGACACTGGGAATGAAAAGTCTCTCTCCTACGTGACAGGTACAGCATGGGTAACACTGCAAGGCGCGCGCGCGCGCACACACACACACACACACTTACTTCCTTGGCAGCATGACTCCATCTGAAGATGCACCTATTGCCTGGGGGACTCCGAGCCAGCCCCCTATGGCTAGCTCCCCCCAGAGGCTCCATTGCTGCCCCTGCACTTCCCGCAATCCCCAAAGTTTGCCTCATTTATTTTACAAACACAGAAACAAAAAGAGACCAGCACATCACCCAGTGCTGCCCAATGCCCCAGCAGCCCACCCTCTCATTTCAAGATCCAGCTCAAAGCTGCCCTCCTGTTTCTGAAAACTTTCCAAACTTTCCAAAACTTTCCAAAACTTGCTCCTCCCCATCTGTTTCAGGCCTCTCTTTTCCCTTCGCAGCCTTCTCTACTTATCTAAAACACTAGCCTCTCCTCTTCTCTGTCCTCTCGCATGATCTCAGCGCACGCCTCTTCTCTCTTGCTCCTTCTGCGGTCTGTCTTCCTGCACCCTGCTACTCACTGAGCCATCCCTCTACTGTCAAATCTCACCTGACATTCCTCGGCATCCCTTGCATGCCTCCCCCTCTGAAATCACACAAGTTTCTCTCTAAAGCATTTTAAGCTTTTGTATGTAGAAAGACACACGACACAAAATACAGCCGTACTCCATTGTACCGCCTTGTGTTCTATTCTATGGCAGACTATTTTTCAGCAGGCATGCTGCTGTAGCAATTTCTTCCCGTAGCATTGCTCCCAAAGACCCAACGACATTCGTTTGTGCGTATTTTATTCTAGACAACAGGAGCAGTGAAGCATTTCATCCAGCGAGAGGGGAAGAGCGCGAAGAATTACACGGACTTTGCAAAGAGATGTGACAGGGAGGGAGGGAGGGAGGGGAAAAAAGAATACAGGTTGTCAAAGTTTGGCTTGGCCCATCTGGACCAATAAGATTGCTTTCGTTTTCATAAAATTGTCTGCATAAAATCAAGAACCGCTGAAGGGAAGAATGAGCCCATTTCTCTTGACCCGCTGTAACTCACTCTCACAAGCATCACAATGACGCACATGGCTGGGGTGGAACACAAATGTAGGTGCTCCAGCCGTCAGTTCCAGCATAAGGTAAAAGGAATGCAACACAGCAGAAGAATGTCAGGCCGGGCCAGGGACACGGACACTTTGCTGCTGTTGCCCACGAGACACGTTTGCCCTCCCTACAATTAGACAACTCCGCCCTTTCTACTTTCCATTTCCTTTCAGACAGGGCTGCAAACTCCAGAACCTAGAGCTGGAAACTGCTGGATGTGAACGAGCAAACAGTCCAGGTGCAGCATCTTCTCTTCAGAGCAGTACAGGACTGGGCTGCTCGTGTTTCAGCCCCTTTTCCCATTCATGGAAGCAGCACCTTCGAGTCATCCATTCCTCATGCTGACCCCAGGCCCCGTCCAAGAAGCTTGAATTGCCCAGCACAGACTTCCTCCTCCATCACAAATGCTGGGCACCAAAAGGAGATTTCTAAGATTCCCTTAGCAAGAATGAGAATCACATCCCCTGGGATCGAAGAGAAAAGCTCTTCCCTAGCACACGGAAGATTATCACCGTTGAATTTCAAACTCAAAATATTGGTTTCCTGCAATGTAGCGTGCAGGGCCGCCCTGAACTCTAGCTGATAGACTCCTTGATAGACGGTAGACAAGTTCCCATGATATAGTATAAGGCCTTCTTATACAATAATCAGACTTCAATGAGAAAAAGCTGACACTGATACACCCTACTGTATTAATGCAATCAAAGTGTGGATCGTTCCCTTACGACAGCATGGCACAGTATGATGTTAAGGGAGAAGGGGAGAGCTAGGGAAATCACAGTTCAATATTTGGAAAGCATTTAAAGAGTAATTTCTTTGATGAAACCAACAGCACATTCTTGAATTTAACTGGATGCATGAAGTCCTTTTCAAAAAACTAATTCACGCTACATTCCAAGAGCTTTTTTTGTCTGCCTGGAAGTCTTTAAAGCGTTTTGTGAAACCATTTTATGCTGAAGTTTTACTCACTCAAGTTAATTTAATCACTTCATTTCAGAGGGCTGAGTTATGCCTGGAACACTGATCCCTGGCAAGCCGCAGCTTCTGATCTTAGTGAGATTAACCATACCAAATTTCCTGACGCAAGAAAAATCTCATTACCTGCTTGAGTGGAAAAAGGCTTGTCACAGGAATTGTGAGAGGGCCAGTTACCAAGATGATTATCTTGCCAAAATACAGACAACTTGTAAGGGGAGGGGAGGAGAAATCAGACACCTTATTAGGACCCATTTGGGATCCTTTAGGCACCGTGGTGACAGGCATGATGCAAGAACCTAAACAGGACAGAATCACTGCACGGCATTTGGGACATGTGCCTGCTCTTTAAGAGGGTTTGTTTTCTCAGGTATGTCTACACTGCAATGAAACACCCACAGGTGGCCCATGTCAGCTCCTGGGGCTCGGGCTATGGGCCTGTAATTGCAGTGTAGATGCTTGAGCTTGGGTTGGCGCCCGGGCTCTGGGAGCCTCCCCTCCCCTCCTTGCGGGGATGTTTGTTTTTATCTGCTCACGCTGCCTTTTCGCTGCACGATTCCTTGGTTTGTGCCATTCCAGCTGGCTGCTGCAGAAGTGACTGTATCGGGGCCGCACAGCAAAGGGAGATTAAAGCACGAATTGCATAAAGAGAAGCCCAAGAACAAGGCAGTGACATCAGCCCCTCAAACTGAAGTGAAAAAGCCAAGTATCCTTCACCGCCCTGCACCTCAGAGCCGGCCGAAAGACTTCCCTGGAGATATTCTGGATTTACACTGGTACAAGTAAAAGCCGATTCAATATTAGCAAATGCCGATTCACCCCATCGTGTTCCTTGGGTGCCATTTGCAGGCATGTGGATTTCTCATTGTCTTTTGCCTCCTTCCCTCCACAAGAGCAGGCGTCGTTCCATTTCGTTCCTTTATCTGCCTATTTGCAATCTGGCACCAAGACCATTTTCCATTACAAATGTAAAACATCTCTTTTTAATTAAAGCTGGATGCAAGTCTGGAAATCCACAGAGCAGAAAATATGCCAGGTACAATTTCCAAATGGTGGCTATTTATATACATGCTCTACTGAGCTGACCAAATACAGAAATATGGAAAAAATCATAACAAAAGGGAGTTTGAAGCTTTGATGCCCAGGGTTTCAATTTTGCCTCTTTAGTCAGAACAACCATGTGGCTTTTATTATTTCAAGGGGGAAAAGTCCTGCATGTTTATTGCGATTTGCTTTTTATGAAAACATCCCCTTATAGGCTTATATTTTTAAAAACAAAGCCTTAGATGAGCAAGATTAACTGAGATAATGTTCAGTTAGAATTTTGCCGTTTTTCTCATTTTCCTTTATTTTAGCATGCCTATTTCAATTTCTGTTCGCCTGTCAATTTGAAGGGGGTGTGGCGGTTTCAACTAGAGAAGGTCTCTTTGCAAATTAATTAAATCTGTTTTAAAATAAAAACCATGAATAAATGCATGAGGGACCAAAGGTGAAAGGAGCACATGGAACTAGGCCTAAAACTGTAACACAGCAACATCCCCCATATTGCTTCTGAACAAAGCAGCAGCGTGAGCTAGAGGAATTAGTACAGGGCTGGGAGTCCACCCAGAAAGGAGGACACTCCCGGAGGACAGCGTCTCTCCATCCACTCTAGAAATAGCTCTTTCATTGGGTTCAGGATTAGACCAATCAGCTGTGCCCATCCCGTGTGGGCATCACGACAACCAACAGAAAATTGCTGTGGGACAAGTTGAGCTAATTTAATGAACAGGCACTATGTCTAAATTTACATATGTTGGCAGCAAAGCTCAAGCCAATGGGGATGTCCAGGAGGGGAATCATGTCAGCAATTGGAAGGTGGCAACTGATTTATCAGCTTAAACAAGATCTGGTCATTAAAAAAATCTACAACTGAAAGATGAAATTGCCAACCTTCAACACAAATGTTATTTCTCTCAAACTTATGAATGTGAAAGCTGGAAATTCACCAAAAGCACAGTCAGACACCTAAATGCCTTTGGAAGTAAATGCCATAGAAAAATATTAGGTAGTAAATAGAATGACTTTCTAACAAAGGCAGAGATTTCTCAGAGTTCAACGTCTTATCCCAAAAGTTATCTGGAACAGAAGACAGAAATGTCTGAGATGTGGTATTGACCCAGAGCATCTTGCATGCCATTGGGCAGCTGTAAGAACACGCAAAAGGAGCTGACCGAAAGAAGTCCTCCACCAAGCAGTACTCAGAGAGGGAAAATGTTAGTGATTCAAGAATACAGAGGACGTGCAAAGCGCAACCCAAGGAAGACAGGGATGGTGGAGCTTTGTTCATGCCAGAAGCGACGTCCAGCAGCAAGGGAAGATTCAGATATAAATAAATCAGTGGCATGAGCGAATGGTTAAAAAAAGAAAAACGCGAGACAATCCCACTCGCATGATGGATGACAGCAGGGCCGATTTACGAAGGATCTGGAGCATCAGATGCAGAGCAAGGCACAAATTTGGAGAGCAGAGACAGGGACTAAAACCATCACTCCGAAGGGAAGCAGCTGCGCTTTGCAGACTCTGGAACTAGCCTGGTCCACTGTGGCTTCCTTTCCGTAATGAACGGTGTTCGCACAGCAGCTTTCTCCGGGATCTGTTACAGATCTTGCCGTTCACTTCAATTTGATTGTTGACAGTCCTCGCCTCTGGAGCCATCTGTGCTGGCGAGGACAGATTCTTTAGCAGCGCCGCAGGAACTTTCTGAAACGGAGCCCCCAAATTCTGTCCTTTGGCCACTGGTTTGGGGTTATGCCCTTTTTGCGGGAGGGGGGGGGGGAAGGGGGGTGATATACACAGAACAACACTGCACTAGCCAAGTGATGGGGCTGGGTGATCCAATAGGTCTCCAGCATCTGCAGGTCAAATCCTGAGCAATAAGCAAAACATAAGGGCCTGATATAAAGCCCATGGAAGCCAACGAAAAGACTCCTATCGACTTCAATGGGCAGCCCCTAGAAGTGCCTCTCTGCACCTGAGCACACCAGGGAGAGCGAATCCTCCACTCCAGATGGCCAGTGTCCGGGCAGCTGGCGCACAGGCATTACTACAGAATATGGTGGGTGGAAGTGAGATGCAACTCAGAAAAGAGCCTGTTCCATCACCTTCAAAGTAAAAAATCGAAATGAATAAACGCTTGTGTTCTGAGAAAATAAATAAAATGCTCCTTTGTGCTCAGCAATGCAGCTCTAGGACCAGCCAAATCAATCCAGGCTCCCCTGGAAGGAGCAAGCTTCGTATTTCTTTGCCTACCACACCAGGGTAATCCAATGGTCAGCTCGCTGCTGGTAGAACAATACAGGAGAGTGGACAGCAGGCACATGGTACGTCCCAGAGACGGCTACATTCTGGAATGTGATAGCCCAGTGGTATCACATTTCTCCCTTCTCTGATTTCCAGACCATACACCACCACCATTGCTTAATGGATTGAAAATGGGTCACTGGATTGAAATGAACAGACAGCTCGGCAATGAGCTACGAAGAGGAAGGAGACTCGCGCCAAGTGCAAAATGGACCCAACCTTAACTATGGAATTGCGACCCACCCCTGCTTAACATGCACTTATATTTAAATTGCTGTTTGCAGAACTGTAGAATCTGTCCAAGGGAGCTTGACAAGATTAGCAAACCACCTGCTGGGCTTCAGTTTCCCCATCTGTAAACTGGGGATAGTTCTTCTTTACCTACAGGATCTCACAAGGTTTTATGAGGAAGATGTCGACAAAAGCACTCTGAAGATGAAAAAGCTCTTTATAATACAGCTGCCTGATGTATTAAGTTTAAAAGGCTGCATAAATTTCTAAGAAGTAGAGAACACCACAGTAGCAAGTTATTCCATCATTGTGGTCAGAGTAGCACTTCTCTTGTAATCTCGATTTTAAGAGAGAGTGGTAAGTCTTCACAATTCATCCATTTCCCCCCCCCCGTCAAGAACTACATCATTATCTCTTGATGGGAGACAATTGAGCCATCGCTCACCACAATGCAAAACACATCTCAGAGGTTAGGAGTAAGGCAGAAATGCAGATAGCACATCTCATACCCGTAATGATGATCAACATTTGCTTCAAACTCAGCTCATTTATAAGTTACACGGCAGTGCCTGAAACCTCCCTGTAGACTGCTCTCAGTCAAAGAAGGAGGGACCAAGATGTGGGGATTTTTTTGCTGCACTATTCCTTAAATAGCCCCTGGAAAGGACAAATATCTACAAACAAACATGAAAGCAGGTTACGGTGACATGAATTTTTTTTCAAGCGGTTGTTAATTTAAAGTAAAAGGCACAAGGAAGCGGTTGACTTCATCCTGATGCCCTCTTAAAACAATGGAACATTGAAACACAACACTTTAAATTCTTTCAGTAAGTTGGGGTATGCCTAGCGTTCCTCTTGGAGACACACTAGGCTGTTGAAGAAATCACAAACCATTTCTAAGCAACAGAATCTTAATACAGGCACAGATCCTGAAATGCAGAGCAAATCAGAAAATTTCAAGTTTCGAAAAGGGAGTGTATTTTTTGCATCAGTTTTCCTGTTTTTCAACTCTACCGCAATGAGCTTCAAGGGGGCAGAGCACTGACATGATATTTATCATCCCAGGATCTCCAAGAGCTCTGCAAAGAAAGGCAAGTGCTATTAGAGGAAAGCCTGGGTATCAGCGTCACTCTTTTATAGTGAAGTAAGCGGACTTGCTTAGTGTCATATTGAGGTTTCTCTGATATAGCCCCCTTATTGCTGGAACATCTGTGCGGCTCCACAGGCGGGAACGCTGAACAGACTGGCCCCCAGGGCTCTTATCCCAGAGTTCTCTGAAGCTGCTCTGAGCTCCAGCAATGCGGGGGCACTTTTCATTGAAACCTGAGTGCGGTCAGTGATAAAGCAAGGAAGAGAACCATGTTCTCCCAATCCTGACTCCGATTCCCTGCCCACCGGAGCACACCGCCAATGCAGAAGCTCTCTCAGAAACATCTTCACTTCCTTACGCAAACAGGATAAGGCAAACACTGAAAATCCTACCGCTGCAAACGGACTGAAGGCTTACATTTTATACGCAGCACAGGACAAGCCCGTTTCCCAAGGGCTCTCCGAAGACAGTCAAACATTCAGCAAGAGAGAGGTGTGGATAAACAAGGGAACCACGTGAAGCAGGCCCTGTTTGTGGAAAAGTGTCCTGGCTCCAGGGGAGTTCTGGCCGAAGGGAGCTCGAACAGGGTTAGGCTGCATTCTGCTTCGCCACCATGAAGCCCCCTCCCAGCCTTGAAAGTGGATTGAGTGCTACAAATAAGCAACCTCTGTCTGTCTGACTGAAAACTGTGGACCACAGTGGTAACCCTAGGGCAAGCGAACTGCCAACTTTGAAACTGCTCTTTATTTAACAGAGAATCTTTTCTGTCCCTCAGACCTCAGTTCAATCCATCATCATCTTCTGCCTCCATCACTTCAGCCCCCCAACAAGGGAACAACAGTAGAGAATCGCTTTGATACCATTGCAGAGTGAAATAGAGCAGGGGCGTTCTCCCCGGCTAGCCTGGACTCCACACTTCATCTCCCTCTTCTCCACGTCTCAGAGATGAACACAAAGGCTTGCCACTTATGCTGCCTCTCAGTGCCCTACTGCTGCGACCCTCAATGCACACCTCTTGTGGGTCTCCACAGCTGTGCACAAGAGCAGAGCAGGAGGTGCTGAGATAAAGCTGGATGGCCGAACAGTGACACGCATCCCAACATCTGGGATGGTAGCTAGCTCAGCTTTGATTGCTTTCGCGGTCAACAACGCTGCTGTAATGAAGAGTAATTTGTTATCAGCTGCTATTCTGCTCCTCAGATGAGGATCTTAGAGGATGAAGTGGCTCCTTGGCGGTTTAAAGCCCGAGTGCCCCTGCTCCTCTCTCTGCAAGGGAGGACTAGAAACATTTTATTATCGTGGTGACAGTTTCACATGGGGCCAGACCCAAAGCCCATTGAAGTCAATGTAGGTCTCTACACTAGCTACAGTGGCCTTTGGTCCAGACCCGTATCGCCAGCATGGGTGGACCTGAGTCAGTGAAAGCAATAATGGGAAAGTATGGTGGGTGGAAGCTTAATAGAGAGAAGGCATCCGCGCACAGCAATCATCTCACCCCGCAGACACTCTAAGGCCGGGTAATCGTCTCAAGCCATCAGTTCCACAGACTTGGCCACGTTACACATGTACATAACAGGCATGTCTGGATGGATTCTGAGCATTCAACTGAGCAGAGGTGTGGGTAGCGTGAAGGCAACAGAACCGCCCCGGAAATCAATCAGTGTTTACAATGGCACGTGTTCTGGTGCCCCCACCGCCAACGCATTGTACATTTCTCTCTCTCTCCCTGGGGGGGCGGAGATGATTCAGCTGCGCAATGCCATTAGCTCTCCTCCTTCCCACACAGCTGCAAAACAATTCCACCGCGGAGCACAAGAACTCCACTTCTTCATTTCCCTTCAGTATTATAACTCTGCAAAGGGCTATTTTTACAGAGCTTTACAAGTCTTCCACTCCGCACTGTGACCCAAAGATTAGCTCGGTATTAGGCTCCTAAATGATTAATATTTAAAACCCATAGAAATGATTAATTCCAATCAAAAAAGGAACCATTCTTCTTGCAAAGTAGATGTTGAATAAAGCACCAATTCACTAGGAGGAAACGTAGAAATCAGTGGCCAAATTCTGCTCTCAGTTACAATGGGGCATATACGGAACGACTCCAGCATAGTCAGCGATGTTACTTCAGAATTACAACAGCAATAAATTTATATAAATGAACAGGGCGTAGGAGGTCATTGAAGTTTATTGGCATACCAGACCCGGAGTGATAGAACTCCATGTGCACGAGCAATAACCCCAAATATGAGCAGGGCTGTAACTCCGGGCAGACAATGCTTCCCTCTCCTACGCAAATGGAGTTTTTTAACCAGTCACGCATTTCAGATGCCTTGTTGCCATGCAGAACAGATGGTAATTCTCTTAACTAGAAAGATCAGCCCTGGGTTTAGACAGAAAGACTCCAGAAGAAATTACACATAGAAATGTCAGGATTTTTATTCAGCCTGCCTGATTCCTTCTACTGCCCATTGAGAAGTCAAGGCCAGACTACAATATATCACAAAGGTCAACACCATCCGAATCTGTAGAGAAGGCCGAATAATCAGAGGTCTCTTCTCCACTCAACGTGTGCCTGGAACATCCATTAAATTACCACCCAACATCCTGCCTACTTGAGCTCAAGCTGGGACTCGGATATTCCACACGCTCGTGCCAGAGGCCTGTGCCCAAGAAATTCAGGGGGGTGGAAAGGCCGCATCACCGGCTTTCTCCTTCTCCTTGACAGCATCATCCTATGCCTTTAATTGTGACACCGAGATCATGGTTGTCATGGAAATACGGCTCTGTCAAGGCAGGATCAAAACAAACAGGACAAGGAGGAGGAGATCTTCATTTAAAGCAAGAGACTGCAAGTTTCTTCCAACACAAAGCCGTGGTCACAGGCTTCTGGGGGCACACTCAGTCTCTCTCTGTTTGTATCAGCTGCATTTGACGGGCCATTTGGAGCAGGAAAGAGCTCTGGTTCGGACTGAATCGACTTAGCTACAGAGCTGGATAGATTTGGGAAAGGCAATGACAGTCCTGCAGAGCTAGATTTGGGTTCACTACACCTTTGCTATCTTGCCTACAGGACACAGCGCTGGGCGCTGCATTCCCAAGTTCAGTGCTTTATGTGCCAGCGTGCAGAGGGGTGGGACCCCGCTACAGCAGCTGTTGGGGCCACTGGAGAAAGCAGAAACGGTACCCTTAGTAAAACGTTGCTCAAGGTGGCTGTGATACAGGAGGGCCAGGGAGCAGTGGGAGAGTGGTCCTATCGAGCACCGGGACGTGGGCGAGCGCTAGGCTAGTTAAGGCATGGTTCCCTGTAGACTAGGGAGGGTTGCCACAGGTTAATTGGAGCACCTGTTGTCAATTAAGGCCCCGTTAGGAACCTAATGAAACCCCCTGCTTCAGGCAGTCAGGGGAGAAGGAGGAAGGAGAGAGGACTGGAGCTTGGAGGTGTGCTGTGAGACTTGAAAGATCAGAGAACCAGAGTGATTTAGGAGGGGCACTGCTGTAGGACGAAGCAAAAACCAGTTTGCAACAGAGGCACTTGAAAAAGCTGTAAGGAAAGTGGACCGACCTTTTAAACAATGTATCCAAGCCCCTGCAGTTCCCATTTAAGGCAACATGCTAGGAAAAGAATATTGGCCATGTACAGCTAATTCAATCCAGAGTATTTTACTAATTAATTACTTTAAAGTTCATCTGATAACTTCCGGGTCCTGAAATTTCCTGCTTTGTATGTGTAGGATTCACAGAATTATATTGCAGCAGGGAACATATTCTTGTATTAGCAGAGGCAAAAGTCAACCATCCATAGTCTTAAAGGAAAAAGCCACCCTTTTAATTACACAACATAGCACTGAATTTGCAATCTCCTAATGACTTTAAGACAGTCCCCCACATCTGTTGCTATAGACACTTCTCAGGGCTTTGGAGAGAGATTCTCAGCTTTGCTTCATTCCTTAAAATGCTCTTGCCATCTGTGTTATCGCATAGTAACACATGCCTCCGAGTGTATCATCACTTACACTCTCAACTTGGGAGGGAGGGGAATCAGAGCCCAGAGTAACTAAACTGTAGTATCATGTAAAGAGAGACAGATGATGACAAATATGCCTGAGTTTTAACGCAGTTAATGCAGTCCTTAAAAATGATTGACTTAAATTAGGCTTCCAACAGATCAGAATGAGAAATCACCACGCTGCTAGTCATTTTAAAAACCACCTCCTTTCTCAGTAGCATATTACATGCACCCACTCACACATTTTCTGCTGCCTTGCCGTAAGGACATCCTGAAGGGGTAGAAAGGCTGAGCAGGTTGGACTAAGGTGCAGAAGTCTTCAGATTTACAAAGGAAGGGAGTGTAAAGGTCTGATCACTGCCGCTTGTTTACGGCGGTGAAAGATCCCAAAATTGGTGTGCACGCACCTTGCGTGTGTGTAGGGGGGCATGCGGGAAGAAATAAGGCAAGGGAATACAATACAGAGACATGGCGACGGGAAGACATACATGATTCAAACACAAGAACCAGGTGACATTCAATTAAATTAAAAGGTGGGAAATTCAAAACCATCAAAGGACATTTTTTTTTTTTTTGCACAATGTATAATTAGACTGTGGAACTCACTGCCACAGGAAGTCAATGAAGCCAAGAATTTAAGATTAAAAAAGGATTAGACATTTCTAAACACGCATATCCAGAGTGGTCAGGATTAATGATACATTTTGCAGAAGGGATATTAAACCTCATGCTTCAGGGTTGACGCCAATCTTTAAGTATTAGAGACCAGGATGAGACTCAACATGAGAGCCAGATTATCCCACAGCTGCTACTGCAGGGCGCTTACCGCACCCTCTGAAGAATCTGATGCTGGCCACTATCAGAGAGAGGATACTGGGCTAGATGAATCTTGGGTCTGATCTAGTCTGACATCGCCTGTTTCTATGTATCATAGTGTGTGCAAATTAAGACCTCTATTCACATAATGCAGCAGCCATTTTGCATGCAAACCCAGATGACGTAATTCATAGTGTAGTTCACACCAGGAGATCCTGAAGAAGAAATAAACGGTTACACAGCATCTCATAACTGTTGTTCTTCGAGATGTGTTGTTCACGTCTATTCCAATCAGGTGTGCACAGCATATGTGCAGGCTAGCCAGAAAATTCTTCCCCTAGCAGCATCTGTTGGGTCGGTCCGAGCGCTCCCTGGGGTTGCACCTTCATGGCTCTCAATATAGAGCCTTGCCGACCCGCCACCCCCTCAGTTCCTTCTTGCTAGCTACGCCGACAGAGGGGTAGGAGGGTGGGTATTGGAATGGACATGAACAACAAATCTCAAAAGAACAGTTACGAGAAGGTGAATAACCATTTTTTCTTCTTCGAGTGCTTGTTAATGTCGATTCCAATCAGGTGACTCACAAGCCCAAATTTAGGTGGTGGGGTCCGAGTCTTCCACTGATCGGAGCTCTGCTCATCCGAAGGCCGCATCATCTCTGGCCTGCTGCGTAATCACATAGTGCGTGGTGAAAGTGTGGATGGAGGACCACGTCGCCGCCCCGCGGATTTCCTGAGCCTGGAACGCTGTTGATGAAGCCTGTGCCCTGGTGCAGTGCGCAGTGACTGGAGGTGCAGGAACACCTGCCAGGTTGTAGCACTCCTGAATACAGGACGCTATCCATGACGAGATACGTTGTGACAACACAGGCCGACCTTCCATTCTGTCCACCACTGCCACGAATAACTGGACCAATTTTCTGAATGGCTTTTTTCTCTCGATGTAAAAGGCCAGCGCCCTGCGGACATCCAAGGAGAGGAGTCTCTGCTCCCTGCCACTGGAATAGGTAGAACACCAGGAGAAAGACGTCCTGGTTGATGTGAAACTGCGACACAACCTTCGGGAGGAAAGCAGGGTGAGGTCTGAGCTGAATCTTGTCATTATAGAACACGGGGTAGGGAGGGTCTGATGTTAGGGCTCTGAGTTGAGACACCCTCCTGGCCAAGGTTATCGCTACCAGGAAGGCTACCTTGTAAGAGAGGAAGAGCAGGGAGCATGCCGCTAATGGTTCAAAGCGGGGGTCCCATGAGCCTAGAAAGGATCAGGTTGAGGTCCCAGGCAGCGACAGGCTGACGGACGTTAGGGTATAGCCTGTCGAGCCCTTTTAAGAACCGGCTGACCATGGGGTTAGCAAACACAGAGCGGCCCTCTGCGCCCAGGGGGAAGGCCAAGATGGCGGCTAAGTGCACCCTTATTGATGACAACGAAAGCCCCTGCTGCTTCAGATGGAGGAGGTAGTGCAGAATAAGCAGCACTGGGGCCAGCATTAGGGACAAATGGCGCTGCGCCAACCAGATTGAAAATCTCTTCCACTTGGCAAGGTACGTGGCCCTCGCAGAGGGTTTCCTGCTGCCAAAAGGAGGATGTGTCTAGCCTGGTCTGAACAGGAAAGCTCCATCGGGTTCAACCATGGAGCGTCCACGCCGTGAGGTGAAGCAACTCGAGGTTTGGATGTTGAAGACGACCGTGATCTTGTATCAGAAGGTCTGGGAAGAGCGGCAGGGAGACTAGAGCTTCCACGGACATGGCTAGGGGAGATGCGTACAAATGCTGACGGGGCCAGGCTGGGGTGCTATCAATATGACCTCAAGATCCAGAGGGAAGGAGCTCAGGAGTACTTTGTGAACGAGCGGTATGGGCAGAAAGGAGTAAAGGAGACAACCTCTCCATGGGAGAAGGAATGCATCCGCGCTGGAGCCTGGGCTGTGATTCTGGAAGGAGCAGAACTGCTGGCCCTTCCTGTTGTATCATGTGGCGAAGAGGTCCATCTGGGGAAAGCCCCACCTCTGGACGATTGAAATCGCAAGGTCTGGGCGAAGGGACCACTCGTGGCTGTGAAACGACCTGCTGAGGTGGTCCGCCAGCTCGCGCTGTACCCCAGGGAGGTACGGCACCTGCAGGTGTACTGAATGTTCTACACCGAAGTCCCACAGCATGAGGGCTTCCTGGCATGGGGAGAGGAGGATATATAGAACATTGCTGTTGTATTGTCCGTCATGACTGATACACATTGTCCCGTTAAGTATGCCCTGAAGGTCTGGCACACCAGGCGCACCACTCTAAGCTCTCTGAGTTTGATGTGGAGACCCAGGTTCGCCTGAGTCCAGAGACCCTAAGTCCTGTGGTCTCCCAGATGTGCTCCCCAGCCCAAGTCTGATGCATCTGACACTAGCGACAGAGATGGGTGCGAGCTGGAGAAGGGGAGCCCTGAACATACCTCCTGAGGGTCAAGCCACCACAGGAGGGAGTCAAGGACCCGGTGAGGCAAAGTCATGATCCTGTCCAACTTGACATACCAAACCCGTGGGAAAAAAATGCAGAAATTGGGCTTGTTTTGGGCTTAATTGACTTGTGAGTTGCTTGTTGGCTAGTTTTTTGCTTGTAGCTTTTTTGGCTTGAGGCTTGTTGCCCTTTTTTTTTTTTTTGGATCGGCTTCCAGCAAGCAGGGGCAAGTGGGGGAGGAGAGTCGGGGTGCACAGCAGGCCCACCCCAGTCCCAGATTGCACGCCGGGGGGATTTAGTCACAGAGTTTTGTGGTTCTTAGGGACTGGCTTGTTTTGGCCTTGTTTTGAAATGGGATTAGCTTGATTTTTGGCTTATTCTGAAAGTCAGGGTGTTTATTTACAGCGTGAAAGTTGGCAACTGTGTGTCCAAGCTATTCTGGGTTGGGCGATTCACTGACGTGAGCCACAGCTGAAGCGGTCGAAGCCCGAGTCTGGAATGCTGCACCACGTAGGTAATGGCAGCCACGTGTCCGAGAAGCTTCAGGCAGTTTCTCACTGTGATGGTAGGAAACTGAGGCCTCGAATGATATCGGTCAGGGCCTGAAACCTCGCTTCTGGCAGGCTTGGGTTGAGTCCAGTGCTGCCTCTATAAACTCTCGTCTGGACAGGGGAGAGAGTCGATTTTGCTTCATTTAGGAGGAGATCCAGGTTATTGAAGGTGGCGCTTCCACTTGGGTCCCTGAGCGGCCCCTGATCAGCAGGTCGTCAAGGTACAGAAACACCTGTACCTGGTGCCAGCGCAGGAGCGCAGCAACTGCCATGCACTTGGTGAAGACTGGAGGTGCTGCTGACAGGCCGAACGGAAGGACGGTAAATTGCTAGCGGGTACCGTTGACCACCAAGCTGAGGTACTTCCTGTGGGGCTGAGTGATTGCGACCTTATCACCCAGGGGAACGCAGATCTGGAGCAAAGAGATGTGAGTTTATCCGTGTCATGCCATGGAAACTTAGCCATGACTCACCCGAGTGCCCTCTGTTCTGCTTCCAGTGAGAACAACTGATGGGGCAAGACTCAGTCTATGAAACGGCAGGGGTTTGACCCTCCAACTCACCTTCAGACCAGCACAAGCTAAAGGCGCTAACATATTACTGACGCTGGGGCAACTGGTTTCAATTTGTCTGAGAGATCACCCCGTCGTCAACACCCTGGTACCTCAAGCTCGGAGCCTCAAAGCGGATGACTTATTACAACGTATCGAAGCTTGTGTGTATTATAGAACGGGGAGCGGCACCTGAAGCCAAGCCGGCGTGGATGTCTTTTCCTTGAAAGTGCTGATTTATCTGCAAAGACCAGGTTGTTAAAATTATCACATGGGGAAGGCTGAGCCGCTTAGAGTGCACAGAACTCGCTTGCTTTGAGCGGATTTCTCCTTCAGAAAGGCTTCTTGCCACAAGAAGCAACATGGGACAAATTGGCACATTCTCGCCACAATGATTATATACAAGCTCATCTATAAGTTGCTCAAGAGACGCAAGCGATACGATAAAGAGGGAATTCCTTGTAGAAGGGATAACACAACCTATTATAGCTCATTAGGAACTAACCGACACGGGTGGCTTCCATGAGACCAACCCACTACTGCATCAAAATTGGGGGGCTCTGGCCTGCTTGGGGAACATTCTTAAGATATTTTCACAGTAGTAACTCTGACAGCATTCAGTACTCTGATGAATGCTTTGCACTTATGTAGAGCATTGGACGCTCGGAAAATACTTTAAACAAACACAAAATCCTTATCAGCCAGAAACTATCCCCACTTTACGCATGGAGAACTTAAAACACAGCAGCTACCCAGCAAGTCAGCAGGAGAACTGAATTCCGATTAGTAGCTCATTGCCTTATTAACTAAGCAAAGTGGCCTACATAAGACTCATTTTAAGAGGACGGCAGTTTGGGGCATTCCTGGAGCATAGATTTGGGATCTGAGGAGGGAATTTAAGCCAGATAAATGCTGAGAGCCAGAAACATCCTGTTTTCTTAGTAAATGCGTTTGGGACAAGTTTGGAAGTCAACATTCAGCTAGAATGAGCTACAGGTGCCCTGTACCCTTCCTACCAGCATAAAGGACATCAGGCAAACAGCAGGGTGAGGAAAAGGTTTACGGCTATGAAACTTATCTGGTACTTGCTCCTGTTTTACAACTATGCTGTTTTTTTTTTAAAAAAAAAAAAAAAAAAAGCCCCCAGAACTCTTTAGATGGGATTTAATAACCCTTCTCCAGTGCCAATACTGACAGCGTTTAAGGGGGGGAGGAGGGAAGATAGCCTTCCTAATTTACTGTGTCTGTATTTTAAAAACATGAAACATCCCTGCAAAACAAGGTAACCTTGATGACTGCAGGTCTGCAGGAGAAGAGCTACTCCAGTTAAGTGCTGAAATGACTAACAGGGACAAATTCCTCCCCACTTTGTTCCTTTGAACTTTCCCTGTTAAAAATGACTATTGAAGGCCCTGAAATCTACTCCCTGGAACAGCTGTTTTACATGCTGGCCTGCTGGAAGGAGTTTGCAGCAAGAAGGAAGGGGACGTTCTAGGTTTTTCCACCCAATAGTTCCCCCCACCCCCCGAGTGAAAGCCACCTGCTGAAACGAAGTCTGGGACTTAACTGTTCCAACTGGAAAAGGTCCTAAAAGTCGCTTTACTGTGATCTCATTCCCTATCGAGGCAGTCAGCCTTCATCGCGGTGCTGACTGGAACCATTCTTCATCAAATGTTGCACCAGAGAGCGGGTCGCATGGTTAACAGGTGGGAGCGCTTTTCCCCTCTGCCACCACAGCCCCAGACATGCACAAGCAGACCCCTGACCTGTACAGCAGCTTTTCGAATCTTAGATACCACTTCGAGCAAAAAGGTAGCACAACGTAAGAGTGGAAACTTTGCTATGTAGCACTTATCAGTAGATGTGAATTCATGTACCACGGTGCCCTCTGAGTCCAGTAGTCTCCTTCAGGGGGTTGCCAGGAATGCGTGTATGAAAAATATTCTTTAAAAAAAAAAAAAAGTTTCTACATCTTGTTTGTTTTTGAAGCCTCCCTGATGTAATTCAAGATATGCACGTTAGTGATGGCTGCACTTCAGAAGATTTTGAGACTTTCCATAAATATACAGAACACCAGATACTTCTCCAAAATATTATCCAAACCCCCTGGATCTGGAAATTATAACAATTTTACACGTCTCTAGCATACTCTAGCCAAGGATTTCAAAGCACTTGATAAACATGAAAATCCCTCTACAGCCCCCTTGGAAGGTAGGTATATCGAAGCCTGATGTGCAGATGGAGAAACTGAGGCACAAAGTTGAAGCAAGTTGCACAAGGTCATACAGCAATGTAGGGTCAAGAACAGAACCCGTATCATCCCCATCTCATTTTTCAAACGCTAGACAATGGTCCTGCATGGGTATATCTCCGTGTCCAAAACTGACGTGTATTTGGGTGCATACCCTCCACTCCATCTCTATGGCAACCCTGTGGGTTCTTACAGGCTGGTGCCTCTCTCCTCAAGCCATCCTCCCACATGCAAGGGACATAGTGTCCAATGGTTATTCAGCAAACACCCCCCCCCCCCGATACGCTCACCAGCCCATCACCACGGAGTATTTCAATACAGGTTGGAAATAGGGACCCAGACACTTACGTTTTAATTAAGCCATAAAAGAGGGAAAGGCAGACTTCTAAAACCATGGTTCACATCTGACTTAGGACGCAGATCGTAAGCACTTTGGTCAGGGACTCATTTCCCCTATGTTTATACAGTGCCCAGAACAATGAAGCCAGCCGCGGCTGGCCTTTAGGCACCACCGAAGTATACATGTAAACTAGTAAGTGAAATGAGTTTGGTGGCTTCCACCTCATTTCTGGTGTACTCCTGTCCCACTCACAATGGCATCACCTTGGTCAACTTAATGAGCTTCCCTAAGGGGGTCTGGATAATATTTTTGAGAAGTATCTGGTTGTTTTGTATGTTTATGCAAAGCCTCAATCTTCTGAGGTGCAGCCATCACTCACATGCATATCTTACGCTGGAGGCGCACTGGAAAGCTGCGCCTTAGATTTCTCTGCTCTTGGCTTTCGCCAGCATTATTCAGTCAGTCTCTGCATGAGGAGGACTAAAATTCATCCCAATATTTGTACAATAGAAAAATGAGGACACTGCTCAATCCGTCACATACCTGCTGCGCTCTTTGTCTTGTAATCAGCCAGAGGGGCATGGCCTCTATCAGCGACCTGCAGGATGCTAAAACAGCTCAGCGCTATCCAGTGGTGCGGGAGGACCAGCACAATGCAGGCGCTTCTCAGCAATATTTTCCTCCGCCTTTGCTGCCGGTGCCACTCTGCATGTTTCAAAGCAGCCAGGCATGAGGCCTTCACAAACCTCAGGACGACGACCATTTAAGAGGCAGCATATATTGGCATCAAAGTGGAACTGAAGATACTCACAAAAAAACAACGCTGCATTGCAAGGCAGACCCAGCTCTGTCTCTTTGTGCCTAGAGCTAAGTTAACTTGGAACCAGAGCGTTTGAAATGAGTTTAAAAAATAGTCAGAGGCTATGGATCCAGATCTGCTCTGTTTGGATAGTAGCTCATTGACTCTTCTCTAGTGGCATGATATTTTGAACTCTGCAAAACCCTAATTATTAAACATCTTTCTAATTTATTTATATTGCCCTTGCATATTACACGTAACAATATTTAACGAAAAATTACATTCAATGGAAGGACAGATTAAAAATATAGTGTAAAGTTTCCTTACTTGTGCAACTAACAATAAATTAGGGTGCATCTACACTTGCATTTTTAAAGTTGTGTTTTAACAAGTATTAAACAACAGGACTACAAATCCTAGTGTAGACACTATACTAGATGTTCGCTCCTGGACTTCAGTAGAGGGTTAAACACAACTAGGGACATATATTCACCCGGTCTACACCAGAATTTACAATTGTGTAAATTAACACAACTAAAAATTCAAGTCTAGACATCCTTTAGGGGATTAGAACCATAAATTCCACCACCCATGAAGTCTGCATTGTGAAATTAGACTGCTCAGTCTCACTTCCGGGTCCACATGCACTAGTGCAAAGCTCATGGTTACTCGGACTCCACACAGAGATGTTGCAGAGGAGGGTTTAAAACTTTACCAAAAATGGTTAGCACTGATTTTTTTTTTTAATATATTAAAATAGAAAATAGGGTTGTTGTTTTTTAAGATTTCTTTTTTTTTGTTTGTTTGTTTTTACAGAAAGCACACCCCAAATACTGCATTTGAGGCTCAAGTTGCTGCTCTCCCCATGTTCCTTTGCGCTGATTTTTCTCTTCCCAGGTTGGCTTTAGTAATCCATTCTGCTCCAGCAGAAGAGGTCAAAAGTGTTTCCCATCTGGTGGTTATTTGGTAGCCTGCGTGAAATGGTCTCTATGCATATAAAATCCACCATTAACTGCACTAGTTACTTAGAGTATAAGGTTTCTGGGGCCATTTCTTTGTTACATGCACACGTAATGCCTACCACAATGGGATCTTAACTCCCGACTGGGACTGCCCTACCACAACACAAATAAACGTCTCAGAGAGGGCAAGGAGTGCATGGGCACAACTACTGGACTCACATTTAGCGATGGTACCTACAGACCAGAACTCACGGCTCCTGGGCAGGGAGCTACGGAGAGATTGCACTGTTGCAGCACTTGATGGAGCCATGTGGGCACAGAGGACTTCCCAGTGAGGTAGTTGTTACGTTATTGATTTGAACTGGGACCATATAGAACATGGTTGCAACCAAAGTCCTGTAGTGGCACCAAATCTTGTATAAAGGGGATCAAATGAGGTGCCTAAGACAAGGTTATGGTTTGCTGATTATGATTATGCTATCTATATGTGTGTATCAATTTTGTAGTTGAAGTTATGAATATTGGCGCTATACTGTCTGTATTTCAAACTTGTGCTATGCTTCTAGGAGACATCCCAGACAAGTTGTTGTTAGCTCTGCCTAGCCTGCTTGATGGCCCATTAAGGACCATCAGCTATACAATTGACCCATTGAGAGAAGGCAGATACATCTTGTAACTCAGCAAAGTATGCAAGGACTGGCCCATGTGACTCCAAACTCCATTTTGCTGTAATTTTCCACAGTAAGGACAAAGAGGTGTTCTTACACCTAGAAAAGACTATAAAATGCTGATGCCTCATCTCCATCTGGTCTTCAATCCTGCTTCTTACCTCTGGAGGGACTTTGCTACAAACTGAAGCTCTGAACAAAGGACTAAGGACCCATCCCAGCTTGGGATGTACTCCAGAGACTTGAATTGAACCTGTAGTTTATTCTACCACTGCTACAAGCCTGAACCAAGAACTTTGCCATTACTGTATGTAATTGATTCCATTTAACCAATTCTAACTCTCAGGTCTATCTTTTTCCTCTTATGAATAAATCTTTAGATTTTAGATTCTAAAGGATTGGCAACAGCATGATTTGTGGGTAAGATCTAATTTGTATATTGACCTGGGTCTGAGGCTTGGTCCTTCGGAATCAAGAGAACCTTTTTTCTTTTACTGGGGTTTGGTTTTCATAACCATTTGTCCCCATAACGAGTGGCACTGGTGGTAATACTGGAAAACTGGAGTGTCTAAGAAAATTACTTGTGTAACTTGTGGTTAGCCAGTGGGGTAAGACCAAAGTCTTCTTTGTCTGGCTGGCTTGGTTTGCCTTAGAGGTTAAAAAAAAAAAACAACCCAGCCTTGGGCTGTAACTGCCCTGTTTTAAGCAATTTGTCCTGAACTGGAACTCTCAGTTGGGTTCTGCCAGAACCAGCATCGTTACAGCAATGCAGCCTGGAATCAGGAGATCTATGTTCTATTCCCAGCTCTGTCATTGATCTGCCGGGTGACTCTGGGCAAGTCACGTCACTGCCCCGTGCCTCAGTTTTCCCCATCTATAAAATGGGGATCATGATACTGACCTTCTTTATAAAGACCCCTGAGATCTACAGGTGAAAAGCACTAGATAAGAACTATGTATTACATTTTCCAGACTCGTCCACCTAACACTAAGTTTACCAACATTGAAGGTGGAGGCAGAAAAGATTAGAAAGAACTAAAAGGGAGTATATTTAGACCCAGATTTTATCCTGTCAGCTGACCTAACAAGTCAGACTTGACAAATAAGTTTGGATTTTGTTTTCTTTTACCATTTTGTAGAACTAAATCCCCCAGCTTTAGGATTACTTCTGTGCTGTAAGTCTTTGAACAAACACTGAATAATCAACCTTCTAAGCTCTCCTGGTGAGAGTAAGCTGTATCCACACCACCAGGGCCAATGATTTAAAGAGCAATTACGGTGCAAACGTGGCTCTTATGAGCACGATCAATATCTGTATCTGGAAAAGCTTCCTAGTGTGGGAAATAAAACATTGATTTTTAGTGAAAAGGCATATTCCATCATCCTGTGCCATATACCACATTCAAAAGAGGCCTTGACACAAACAGTCTGGTTTTAGCACACAGAAAAGCCAAATTGAAATGTGTCAAAATCAAAATCAGAGGAGAAAGATCGACAGCACAAACTGCAGGACAGCGCCCCATAATTAGGAAAATTTTAAGATTTTTAAAGCCAGTTTCCAGAACCATCAAGTCACCAGGAATTATTTTCTGACAGCACATGCACAGCCAGACCCCTATTCAATAGCAACTCCCTCACCGCTGGCATGACTGGGACAGGAGCGGAGCGGACATCAATTAAACAGATGGCTCCGTGGAACTAGCATCTGAGAGCAGCACAGTCTAGAGGCTATAACACAGGACCAGTCCTCAGGCAGTCCAGCATTGCAATCCCAGTGCTGCTCTCAATGAGTTGCAAAGCCCTGATCAAGTCACAAATTCCCCAACTCGGTTTTTCCTTCCTTCATTTCTGAAATGGGGGTGGTTCTTAACACCCCGGTGAGGTTGTTTTTTTCAGCACCATGCAGAGGGAAAGCACTGCACAAGTGCTACGCATTGTTATTCGGTAACACAATGCCCCCAACACTCACTCGTCTGCACCCGGAAAGGTTTCTTTTCCTTTTGTCCTTGGATTGTGGACTTGCTCAGGGTTGGCTTTGAGCACCGGAAAAGCAATCAGAGCCTGCCAGCCCTAAGCACTTCCCAAGCTTCCCCACCAAAGACTAAGGAGAAAACCCCAAAGCAGCACTTTATATTTTCATATATAAAAACTTCCTCTTCACCCGGTCACACTGGAGCTTCTACCATATGAACAGGTCACCCGACAGTACAACTGCTTCCTCACTTTATGGCAGAATCCAGTTCGGCTGCCCTGCACAGATTTAAGCCCAATAAGGGGGAAATCAGGGAGTGCCCAAAGAGGGATGTTTATAAACCTTGCATGGATGCGGGGGAGCTAAATTTGTTCTCCATATTTTAGTCCGTTTGTTGTTCCAGCCTTTGGCATCCCAGATGCAAACCTGAAAACTGCACTGCAGATGCTCATTAGAGTTTGTTCGCACAGTTGAAGCCAACGCAAATAATTCTTGGCACAACTGGGTTATGGCTTTACAAATCACTTCATTATCCTTACAATGTCTTTATAATGCAGGAACGGATCCTCCCCACGTTGCTAAAGGAATAAATCCCATCTTTTAAAAAAAGCCCTCAATATGCTTTCATACATCTGCCCTGAAATTTCTCCTGAATTAATATTCCTGAGGTCTTTGAGCTCCAGAAATCTGGCTTTCATTTCTCTTATCATTCTCAGAGTAACGAAAAGTGAGTCGCATCCCCAGTCAAAGAAGAAATCATATAGAGAAAATACATGAATGATTGTGTTTAATGAATGAAGCAGAGGGAGAGGTGCTGAATGGGTTAGTTGATCAGAGTGCACTGCAATGAAATTTGAGATTGAAGGGGTTCTTCGATACTGCTGAAATCTATTTCCCCCTTTTTAACAGGGCTTCCCCTTCTGCTATCCAAGTTCCATTTAACGCTTCGGAGATGATGCTATTTCAGTCCAGGCAGCTTCCAAGAGATGAGACAAACAGGTTGTGACACACAGACAGAAGTTTTTTGGTGCGGTGCACACGTGCCTGCCTCTGGGAAGGATGTTTTGGTATCTTAATGACTTGATCGATGCCTTGTATGCTAGTGGCAGGTCACGTGGGGAAGCCAGAAGTGATCACACCAGTGTCTTTTCCATCATGTCACTTTGCACCAGACTTTCTGCAATCATGCACATGGTCTGCAGTCATCTTCACACGCACATGCATACCACCCCCGCCCTGACTCCCACACAAGGATATTGCAGGTTGCAATCTTCATGCATGTCACAATTCACATGATCACATTGATCGCATCTTCACGCTCACTCACACGTTGTGACAAAGGTTCCTCCTCTATCTTGGTGGGTCCTGTGCTTATTGGTGGATTTTCTTGCCTCAGAGATTCACCATGTGGGTTGGGGAACAGCCCAGAGACCTTCCCCTCTGGAAGAACCCACAGTCCAGGTCAATTGGGAGGTTTGGGGGGCCCGCCCTCTACTCCGGGTTCCAGCCCAGGGCCCTGTGGACTGAAGCTGTCTATAGTGCCTCCTGTAACAGCTGCATGACAGCTACAACTCCCTGGGCTACTTCCCCATGGCCTCCTCCAAAGACCTTCCTTATTCTCACCACAGGACCTTCCTCCTGGTGTCTGATAATGCTTGTGCTCTTCAGTCCTCCAGCAGCACACCCTCTCACTCAGCTCCTTGCGCCTCTTGCTCCCAGCTCCTCACACTCGCACCACAAACTGAAGTGAGCTCCTTTTTAAAACCCAGGTGCCCTGATTAGCCTGCCTTAATTGATTCTAACAGTTTCTTCTTAATTGGCTCCAGGTGTCCTAATTAGCCTGCCTGCCTTAACTGGTTCTAGCAGGTTCCTGATTACTCTAGTGCATCCCCTGCTCTGGTCACTCAGGGAACAGAAAACTACTCATCCAGTGACCAGTATATTTGCCCTCTACCAGACTCCTGTACCCCATTGGTCTGGGTCTGTCACAACGTACAGAAAGTCATGTCACGCCACGTGATCAACCCTACTAGGGGTGTGGTGGGGAGATTACATTCCAGCTTGATCCTCTACCAGACTTCACTTTCTTGCTAAAACACTTCTAGGCTACGGAGACAAACTGCTGAGCGACACATTGCATAACGATCCCAGTAATGAACAAGGAGTCCAGCAGAGTAGCATTATAAGAGAAATGGAGGGATGGGAAATGAGCTATCCAGTGGGCTCTTAATTTAAGTAGCTGTGGAACATGGCATATAAATAGAATTTAGAGCCCTAATAATAGTTTGCCAGGTGAAGCCAGGAAATTAAGTCAGCGGAAAATATTGCCGAGAGCTAGCAAATGCAATTTGGGAACTGACTCCACTGTTTAAGAGAGACATACACCACAGTCAACATCTCCGTACCTTCCACACTTGTGAGCAGACCTGAATTCATTGCACGGGTCCCAACTGAGTTTAATTAGCCTCAGACTAATTAATCTTGGCTAAATCAAAAGTGGTGCAGAGCCCAATAGCCACGCTGTGAGGGACGCGACGTTCATTTCTCACTGGCAAGGCGGCTGACTCTCCGTAGAGAACCACATGCTGTGCAAACAGATTGAGGGGCTGGGGAGGGGGTCGGGGGTGGGATCTTTCAAAGCTGGGGCTGCCTTTATCACTCACACGGCTGTGAATACATCATGGCACTGGAGAACTGCATGGGGCCACAGAGAGAGAGCTGGTCAAATCCCCCACTCGTTTCGAAGGAGACATCCCGTAGGAGCTATGAGAATTCACCTGATCTCACCCCAGCCTGTCTACACTGCAATCCTGGGGTGCGATCACCGTGCCACCAGACACGTCCACGCTAGCTCTCTTCTAGCTAGCTCAGATACCACAGCAGCGAAGCCGCGGCAGCCCCGGCTAACCCCCCAGGTAACTACCCAGGGTTCTAGGCGAGCTTGCACAGCCTACGCCGATGCCCGTACAGCCCAGCTTCGCAGCTCTGGTACCTGAGCCCGCTAGATTAAAGCTACCTCGAGTACGTCCACATGAGCTGCAACCAGACTCCGTGACTGCAGCGCAGACATCCCCGTACTTGCCAACGGCCAGCACCTCCCACACAGAGCCAAGAGACGTGACTGGATTCTAGGAGACAAGAGAGACAAACCCTAAAGCAACATCCCGGAACTGCTAACCCTGGGCTGTGCCAGCTTCCCTGGGCTAACGGGAGAAGCTGCTACAAAAAGAGGCAGAGCCTCTGTAGTTCCTGATAGCGCCCAAGCCAGGTCCCCAGCCTGGCGTGCACACTGTGGGAGGGACCCATCGGGGACACAACCTCCGGCTGACTGATGGGCATTAAAGAGCCCAGGACAACTTCTGCAGACCGGGAGTCCCCCAGCCACACTAACTGGACATTGTATTAAACCTCACGCCCGAGCAAACTTATTTTGTGCTCTCTTCACTGCTTCCCACCCCAGCCACATCTCAGGAAAGGTGGTAGCAATTCGCCCGGCCTCGCTCCATAGAATAAAACACCCAAATGTCCTGTTCTGCACCAAAGGCACAATAGTATTGTTGCTTTGTAGGAGTTCCTGTAACTTAAAACAGTTGAAAAGATTTAAACAAAAAAAAACAAAAACAAACAAACAAAAAAACAGAAAAAACAACCCGTTGCTGAGCTAAGAACTTGTAGGACACATTTCATCCTGGAGAGCTCTGGCAAAAGCCCAGAAAATAAGGATGTGTTGACAGGAAGGCCATGAAAGGCGATACTTGCACGGAACGGCAGGACACAATATTAAAAGGTGCCAAGAGGCGATTTCACATGCATTAATTTGGAAAGAGTTGGATTTTTTTAAAATAATCTATGCAGCATCTTTCGCATCCCAAGGGCTCTTTAAAGCGGTGAGCTGGACAAGACAGCAACTCCGTGGGCAAATAAAACAGCTCTATGCATCAGCAAATCGCTCACACCCAGCCGAGGATGCTGTTTTCCTGAGAACTGGAAAGGAAGGGCAAAGACATCGGATTTATCCCTGCCTTGTTTTGAAGCGAGAAAATACCCGGCGCCCGATGCAGCTTTTTCTATTCCCAGCTAAAAATCTCTTTCCTGAGAAATGGCACATGGATTCTCTCACCCCCTAGCACCCGCTTGGGGAGGGAGGGGAGCGCTGAAAAACAACTAGCTGAGAAGTCATTGTGCTGATGTGTCAGAAAGTTCTGCCACGGCTTGCTCTTCCTAGAAATAATCATTTAAAACGTGACATTTATGAAAACAGGGTCTTCGGCTCCTGATGTCAAGTGGGGATTGAGCATCAGGAAACAGATGAACTAAGCAAGAAAGCTCCTATTCTCAAATTCCCTTAGCAATAGACCAGAGAACAGCAATAGATGATATATACGCAGGCAGAACACAGTCTGAAGTTTTCCTAAAAATGAGATTCTATTTGGCTGGGAGAGATCTGCCGGGAATCTTAATGGGCTGAGTTTGCGAGGCCTTACATGAGACTCAATGGCATTTGTCTGTCTGTCTGTCTGCGTAACGGAGTAATTTTTGAACGCCACATCCTATTGGTTCCAAAGTGTCCAGGAATGTTGTAGGCACCTACAGCCAGAACTCTATTGATCTGGGGAGGTGGAAACCGGGCGGAGGGAGGGGGAACGGGGAATATATGGAGCTGCTGTCATCTCTTGATGGCACCCATTAACACCTTCCAGCATTATACCCCTGTTCATCCTCCCAATAGAATTTAACACATTGAAACCGAGTGACAACTCTGGCAAAAAAAAAAAAAAAAAAGAGAGAAAAAATAATGGGGGAGAAGGAAGGAGAGAAAGGAGGATCTAGGCGTGTGCGCACAGCCCTTGGCATCGGGGAGGGGAGAATGGGGAGCACACAGAGCCACTGGCATCAGGGAGATTATGGGAGAATGGGGGGAGCTGTGAGGAGTCCCTGAAATAGAAGAGGACGGGACGGTGGCACCCAGCTAGCTTGTGGGGGAAGTGGAGAGTTGCAGGGAGCAATGGTGCATGCAGTAAGCTCATCTTACACAAGCTACCAAGTAAATCCAGAGTGACTCTACTGAAGTCAATGAATTACTCTAGATCTGCATTGGTGTAGCAGCAGAATTTGGTCCAGGATATGTATTACCGAGGCGCTTAGCATGCATGTAAGTTTTCCTTCTTCAATAGAAATTTAAAGGCTAAACATGATTTAAAAACAAGGTGATATAGATCACTAGCCATTTAAATGGCTATGTGGCATTAGAGTTTTCTTAAATCGATACTAATCTAACCAGAGGCACTCATCTTTGATTCATTTGGATTTTAATAGCTGGCCTCAATGGGTGCTGTAAGTGGCATTTTTCCAAGCTCAGTAGCGTACCAAGTGTGGTGCGAATCTGTCAACATGATTACGAATGTAATGGGACCTTCCCAACTAGTAAATGTTACATTTTGCATAAGGAGCCCATCCATTATGTAAGCTGTAACCCCTTCATGAATATTTCATTCACATATGCCCAGTGCCGACTGAAAATCATGGCAATGAATCAAACAATCTTTCACCGCTGCAAAGGTTGTCCCCTCCCCCAACACTCCATCATCTTGCACATACGTGGAGCAAGGAAAGAAGAGAGTTTACGTGGTGAGCTTTTGCAAACTTCCACCCTCATCACTTCAGACATCATGAACTCTGCAAGGGACTCTCTTCCAGCTCCCAAGTCACCGGCAGAGACACATTACAACAAAGGGTGTGTCTACACTGCAATCAGGAGGCGTGCACCAACAGAGGGCTGTTGCAACAGGAGCATTTGCCCTCCTCTCCAATCAAAGAGAGGGAAAAAAATATAAGGGGAACCTGGTTTAGTTTTGTAGGATCACCCAGGAAACTGACAGCAATTGTAAAACTTGCAACAAAAAAAAAAATTGGGATAAATGCTGCTCTTCTTGATACTGGAGTAAATCCAGATTAAGTCCACTGGCTCTGCCATCTAAACGCAGTGCATTCATCACCTTCAGCAAAGGTCTGGTTAGCTGAGTTACTACAACTCATCACTACGAGTTGCCTTAAAGTTTTTTCACAGAAAGAAGTAAGGGCTCCTGTCGGAAGGATTGTGTGTTAGGTCATGTCAAAGCGTCACTAGAAAAGAGTGAGAGGCACCGCTCAGTACGGTCATTGTGTCCTTTCTGAATGTGTCTTAGTCTAGCTCAAAACATGGACGGGAGTCTTCCATTAACCATTACAGATGCACTTCTCCCAGGACCAAGAAGGGCTTTGAAAAGCAAGAATATAATAAAGTATTTCAGAAGTCACCACTAAAAGGCAGGGACGTACACGCTCTATTGACTCAAGTCGCAGATGCACAGAAAAGACTAACAATCCTCACTTGCTTCTGCTGGAGTTAATGGATGTTCTGAGGCAGACGACAAGCCAGGCTTTCAGAAGAGACAGGAGAGAAGGGGGTCAATTTAGAGGAAGGATTTCATGATTAGGACGCAGCCAGGTAACATCCTGGAGACGTTCGTTCCCTGTGAATTATAGTTCTATTGCCACTTGGGGCAAAAATGTGCATCCCAGAATTCAGCTCACCCCATCTCTCAGCTGGTTTAAGAGGTCCCCTTATCTCATTCCTCTTTTTATCTCACTAGCTCCTTTCCCTCCCTTTCTTCCCCTCTTTCATCCCCATGTTACTTGTAGAGTTTTGCCCAATATCTTCAAAGATGTAAAAGGGGCATTAGGTTAACGAGGCAAGGGGCTCTCTTGTACTGTCTGCTGCACAGGTTCTGACTGAAAGGGGTTTTCTTTCTGAGGGGTGGAAGGTAAAAGCAGCGACTGCTGAAACCACTGCCGGCGAGGGGAGGGCGTGACCGAGGTCCAATCCAGACTTGGAAAGTGCTTAATGTGGAGCCCTCCGGACTGACACCAGGCAACGCACTAAAGCTGCTTGGTGCAAATGGCAGGAGCGGACCCCAGAAAGATGCCACTAAAGGTAAAAGAGAGAGTGCAACAAAGTGTGATTCGATCCATCCTCATGTACCGAACCAAGACCTGGAACCACTGGAAGAGAAATCAGTGCGCTCACCGCCACGGAAATGAAGATGTTGAGGTGGTCGCACGGTTGGACACTCCACGAGAGGAAATGAAATGAGGTTGTAAGGGACCTAACGCAGGTTTTGTCAGCTGAAGACAAGTTGAGGAAGGCCAGGCTGCATTAGCGTGGGCACAGCCAGCAGAGACCCAAGAGCCGTGTCGGTAGGATGGCTCTTGCAATGAGCGTGGATAAAAAACGACCAAGTGGAAGACCAAGGGTTGGAGCTGGTATCAGCAAACCTCAACGAAACCAACTAGCACGACAGCCTGGCATGTGATCATCAGTTTTCGAAGGTGGCTATAAAAGTCACCAATAGAGAAATGGCAAGAAAGAAGAGAAACTGCTTAACAAGAACGGACTGTGCATTGTCATAAGGACAACACACCTGGATTATATTCACTGTGTCATACAGAGCCTAAGACCCTGGGTCAGGAGACCTAGGTTCTAATCCCAGCTGCATCACTCACTCCCTAAGCAACCCCTGGCAAATGACTTCACTGCACCCTGACTCAGTTTCTCCATTTGTAACATGCTCTGAAATCCTCAGATGAAAGGTGCTGTGTAGCTCTGCAGTTGATCCGCCATAACCGCCAGATCCTTATTCACGTGTTTGAAGTCTGACATGTGCTTAAGTATTGTGCAGAATGGGAGCCTCACTGTTCCTCGATCTCATGTTCGCTGTTCCTCGATCTCATGTTCGCTGTTCCTCGATCTCATGACTCTGTGTGGATCACTAGAGAGTTGTGCGCAGAGCCCGAGCACGATACCTCTCGCGCCCTTCCACTGACTCACTTGAAATGAGGGAGTCCCTAACGAGAAGCCACCTCACAGTGCAGTTTCTGTAGGAGTCACTATGTTCACTTCAGTCCACTCTACGGATGAGGAACGTTAGCGATCTGTGCGGTGAATCCCACCTGCAAGGTGGCATCTGAGGCACTTCATAGTCCTTCTAGTTACTGGCCTAGCTACTTGTTCCCTTCTGCAACTCCTCACTGACTTCCCCTGGGAGAACTCTGTGCAGGCATGGGTGCGTGCGTGTACACACACACACACACACACACACACACCCCAAATCAGCTCCATTCGAGCAGCCGCTTCAGCCTGCAGAATGACGACTCCTGATTTGCAAAGACACGGTTTCCGCACGCACCAGGCTGATTCACGTTCCCACCAGCAGACAGTGCCTCTCTGAAGGCAGGGGAACACTCTGGGCTCCCAATGCCGAAACTATATTCAACATCTAATTCTGGACCCTCCGGGGACTTCGGTGTAAGAGCCTTTGTTGCAGTGCAACTGGAACCAGCCAGAAAGCATTTTGTTTGATATAACGGATGCTTCACCTACAATGCTGTAGCAGGAATAATTGAAGCAGGAGGAAGAAAGACTAAGAGATTGGCTGGGGAGTAGCATCACCCTCCTACTCTCGTCTGTCTAATTTGGAGCAACATGAATCATTCTGCGCTGGAGAACCGCTGGGAACAATTATCCCCGTACTGTTAATATATAGTTTCGATAACCAGGATTCATGGCTCAAGTTTCTAGACACACTGCTGTCTGCAAATCCTTCTTGAGACCTAAACAGGAGCAAAGCCTAAATGTAGCTGTGATGTAAGGGGTCAAATTCTGGCCTCCGGATACCTATGCATCCTGAAACTACAGCCACTCTACCTACTGAACCCTGACCCTGATGTCAAACTCAGCTGAGCTGACGCTACACAAGCCCTCAAATAGAGGGGATTTCCACTGCCAGTCTCCATGTTTTTGCAGAGATGTCCCTAGGCACCCATCCATGTTGACGTTACTTGCGTTCCTGACAATCATCTGTGCAGACTCTGGGTATTCGCAGGGAAGGTAGAATATACGTGTCAATTAAAAGAGGGCTGCAAAGTCAATGCGTGCTAACATAGCTTGTTCTTTTATAGGGAAACGCCTGGAGAAGACAGACACCAGCAAAATAGTCTGCTGCCGGAATAGACTTGATCTGTTTTGTTGTTTCCTAAGAGCTCCCACTGCACATATATGGGTTGCTAAAATGATAGAATCGACATTCAAACAATGAGCCCAACAACTCGGGGGGGGGGGGGGGGGGGAAATCAAGTCACTCAGGACAAAAACGAAAGCAAGTAAAGCACAATCCGAGACAGGGGCTGCTGCTGAAAAGGAAGGAACGGGCCAAGGTGCCCTAACTAATGAGAAAAGCCTCACTCAGGAGGTTTGAAGCAGACCGAAAAGGGCCACTGGGACGAAGATATTCAGAGGTGGGAGGATCTGAAACACAACCTCTAAACCGAGCAGAGTCTGGTGGCTGCTCAGACTGGAAAACGAGGAGAACTTGGCTGAATTCAACCACCCTGGAGGGACAGAAATCAAACAAGCACCTCAGGGCTTTCATTTCTCTTCTGTGAAGCATTCTCAGAGTACAGGGTCCTCTGTAACCGCAGGCAATCCCGCCGCCAAGGGGCTCCGGCTGCTATTTTCTATTCTCCATAGACCTTGCACAGGGAAGGGTATTTCCCTTCAATGACCTGGACACTTCCATGGCCTCAAATGAAGATTTCCACACCAAGAAAATCAATTAAGAGAACTAACCTAAAAAGGTTTCAAGCACCGAGCATCAGGCTAAAAATCTGGACAAGAACTTTCTGTTTAGGACCATCTGATTCATGCCACAAACCAGTCAATTAAGGAAGCTGCTGAAGCCCCAAAGATGCATCACCCTTGGAAATCCGCAAGGGCTCATGGTTCACCAGTAGCTGCCTGGCCAGCAGTGGGAACCAAAGAGTGAACAAGTGGGCTGGTATTAGGCAATCTGAAGATCAGAGCCTATGGGCACGTCATTTGCAGAACGGCAAATCTAACAATTCTTTGATTTTAGGCATAACAGCGGATCCTAGGGAAAGTGCAATAGTAAATAGAATATATTAGAGGCAAGGACACTCTTTGCAAGCAAATGGCAAATTTAAAATAGGAATCAGCCTGCATTGTGTTCCACACTCAGAAGCGGGCCCTTGCCACCAGAGTTCCAGCTCTGATTCTGCCCCTCCTCCTAATCCACACAGGTGCATCTCCACAACCTCCTCTGCAACCAGGCCACAGGAGGGACATTCCAGGGCCGGACTTAGGGTGCAATGCATTTTGGCGCATACACAAGCTGAACTGACCCTGTGCACCCAATTCCTGCTGGGCCAGAGTCTAATCACTGTGGGTGAAATGCACACCAAGGCAGAGGGCTTACACAGGCCATAGGTGGTGCATGGCCCCTCTGCACATGGCTGGATTTTACCATTTAGGGGAGCACTTCTCATGGTGTCAAGGAATACAGACCAACATTAACACAGCCTCTGCAGCATGACCGTGCACCTGGCGATGGGAGGGGAGAGGCAGTTACACCGGTCTCATGTCTGGAGACTGAATCTGGCCTTGACTTTAATACATTGATAACACTTATCAAGCCTGCATGCATATTCCCCATTGCATTAACAATCCGAGACTAGAGATGTGCATTTCACAAAACTTCACTTTACACGTCTGCTTGAGATGGAGTACAGGCAAAACTGCTCCAAAGGAAGCACGTGTATTTTCAACACTGCTTTAAGTAACTGATACATTTTTTGTATAGACCTCTGCAACTGCGCTCATAAAAATGAACGCTGCTCTTTTCCCATGGGCAGCAGCTTATAAAACTGGTTTTTAGGGGCTGGTCTACATTGGGGGGGGATCGATCTAAGATACGCAACTTCAGCTACGAGAATAGCGTAGCTGAAGTTGACGTATCTTAGATTGACTTACCTCACGGCGTGAGATCGACAGCCACGGCTCCCCTGTCGACTCCGCTTCCGTCTCTTGCCCTGGTGGAGTTCCGGAGTCAACGGGGAGCGTGTTTGGGGATCGATTTATTGCGTCTAGACGAGACGCAATAAATTGATCCCCGATAGATCGATTACTACCCACCGATCGGGTACCTTAGAACTGCTTCAGCTAATACCTGAAGATGGAAGGTCAAAGCACTGTCAGCATCAAGAGAAAGATGATGTTCAACACTTGGGGGAAAGTGAAACCCAGATCACATGTTTGCAGAGCGCTCACTAGAGGTCAGCCCAGATGGTATCCACTCCCGTTCCAGCCACTCTTTCATCCAGTGGGAACAACATGCAGACAAGGGGGCACGAAGGCAACAGACAGACATAGAAGGAAATGGAGCAGCCTCCCCAACTTATTGAAAAGTAGGGGATAGACTCCTGTTTTACTAGCACAAGGTCAACTGCTCACTGGACTCCTCCTCCACCCCACCCATCTTTTATGAAGCTCTGGGGTGAATCTTCCCATTACTGAGTGGATTCATTGACCTGAAGATTCATGTCGGCTAAGCGTGACCGAGCAGTAATTAGGACCCTGATCCTGTGAACACTTATGCTCATGGCAGTAAAGTTAAGTCTCTGCACGTCTTTGCAGGATCGGGGCCCTGGTTACACAGGATTGGAGAGACTTGCATTTTCATGCCCCTTCAATCAAGTCAATATCAGTCTCTCCACTCCACTCATCACTACCACCTTCCACCTTTTAAGTCAATTGCAGAACAATGCAAGAGGGGCTGGGTTTTTTTAAGCTTACTTGTTTGGGATTTTTAAAGTTAAATTAATAATTCAACAGTGACTAATGTCAAAATTGACATTAGCAAGTACCACCATTTAGATTAATAAAATACCCATTATGTGCCCTGAGAAATCTCACAAGAAAACAGCTGGTAAGTTCTTGATGGGCTTAGTGAAGGCTGCTAATTAACAAGTTGCTGTCTGTCTCTATTTGCCATCGGTCTTCTTGGCAATCACACTGTCTTGTGAAAATAGCAAGTTCATCCCAACAAGCAAAAAAC
The DNA here is from genome assembly GCF_013100865.1 of Trachemys scripta elegans. Lineage (NCBI taxonomy): Eukaryota > Metazoa > Chordata > Testudines > Emydidae > Trachemys > Trachemys scripta. Next base: position 31,426,927 of record NC_048311.1, read on the forward strand.
TAAGAAGAAAAATATCACGGAAGAGAATAAAAGGGGTATTGATTTGTTGTCGTTTTTAAAAAGTTTCCCCAGAGAGAGCAAACCAACAGTGCATAATGGAAAGTGTCTGTTCTCAAAACGACTTCCATGGTTTTCATTTACAACCAAGAGCAGATGCATGTACAAAACAGAGTAGCTCTGAACTTACAGAAAGATGCATGATTATTTTAAGAGTGAAATTAAATTACACTTAGGACATAAAATTGCCAGCATGCTCAATGCTCCAAAGTAATAGAATTATGAACTGGACTATCAGTCTGGACTTGTTAAAGGAGCTTAAAGACATGACGCATCTAAATCCCCTGGTAACTGGACACCTAACCCTCTCAGGCTCCTTTCAAAACCCCTGTCTAAAATTTTAAAAAAGTTAAAAGCACTCTGGTTCAGAACAGTTTTACATAAAGAATGCAACTAGATAATAAAGAATAAAACCCCGCCCGAGGAGCTAATGCAATTCTTGGCAGAAAGACTCACTTCTTTATTTGATGTGCTCCCATCTCCATACTTGGAGGGGAGAAATTGGGGTAGCGTCTAGTGTACCAGATACACTTAAACTCAAGAAAAATACCAAAGCAGTGAGACTATTTTTCACTAGTCATTTATCAAACTACATTTTTCTGCCCTGTGCAGACTCTCAGTCGCTAGAGAAGGAAAATCCGATTAGATCAAGTTCGTCTTCCCACAAGGGAAGGATCTAGACCCCCTGTAGAAGATGCATCAGATAGGATATGGGTGCAACACTTGATCTTCGTTACAGGGCCGTATAAACACTGAACACGCTCACCTAAAAGTGGGAAGCTTTAACATGCTTTCCAATTACAAAATTAGATCAGAAGTTCCCACTGGTTTTTAAAAAACTGTTAAAAAGAAACAAATAAATATTCCCCAAGACGGGACATTTTTATTCCACGTTCTAACAGCTACTACTTCTATTATCCTCCAAAACAAGGAGCCACAAAGTGACCATCAGTCGTGGCCCATAATTACAGCAAGCCATCACCAGGGTCATGGGTGCATACAATTCAGCATGGGGAGGCAAACGTGACCCAGCCACCCACTCCTTCCCAGCTGAAAAACTATTATCTCAAGATAAGTGAATTTCATTTCATTGTCAAATTAGATGTCTAATTATTAATAATTCATGCAAGTGGTTTTGAGAACTGAAGGAGAAACAGAAGCAATGATTCTTGGGCCAGACGCCAGCCTGCACCAAGAAAGAGAGAGGGAGAAAGCGTGTGTGCGCACCGAAGTGGATTAAATTTCGAGCATATCTATATTATAGTCTATGAGCCAATTTAATCGAGTTCTAACTCTGCTGTTGGTATATGACAGGATGCTTGCCTGAATGAAGCCCAGTTCTACCTATCCGGATGGAGAGCTCATTCCCGTAGTCCTGGTGATAAGTCGGCTCGGGGTCATACTTCTCTTTCACCGCTCTCGGATCGTAGCTCCTAGACAAGGCGGCGTGGGGAGGTTCACTGATGCCCTGAAATGGATTAGAGGGAAATTTAACATTGTTTCCATCTGCGAGTGTGCGTCTTCCTCTCTCTACATTCCCCCCTACCCAATGCGCAAAGACAACTTTGGAATCAGCACAGGTTTTAAAGGCAGATCTGGGCACTGCTCAGTGTGTTTGATTCTCAGGGTTTCATGCAAAAGTTGCTTTTGGATTTGGTTCACACCTCCTCGAGTTTTGGATTCAAACCAACTCAAAGGGAAGCCATCAAGCTTTGCAGGGTTTCGCTGCAAATCAAGAAGACAGAACCAAGCTCACTGAGAAGCCTGATGACCTTCAACATGTCTTTCCACAAACTGGGCCTGAGTTAAAAACTTTATGTAGTTAAAAACGAACCCAGGCAGGTTTCACCAAACGATCAGGTTTCATAGGGCCGGTTCCACAAAGCGGCAGTTTTAAGACTTTGTGGATTTGCAAGAACTGGAATTTTGACTCCATCCTTCATCTGCAAACCTCATGCATTTCACAGAAGCTTCTGCATTGGCTGCACTCAATATACAGGGATGGATCTGGCAGTGAAAAAGCTGCAGGGAACAGGATTTTAAAAAACACAAAGATGTTAATTTCATGCCCACACACTCATGTATATATACACCAGGTTTCAAAACAAACTCCAAATGCCACCTATTTTTAAGAAAAAAAAAACAAACCATAATTCAAGTGTAGTTACAGTGAGAAAACCGTCTAAACATACAGTACCTTACTCTGCTGACAAAACGTGTGCGGCCGTCAGCGCTGTTGAGCCAATACAACTACAGAAGAGTGAACTGGATTGTATTCTGGCTCATGCACAGTCAAAACTGCACGTGGAACCTTGCCCTGCACATCAGGAATGCAGGCAGAAAACATTCAAGCTGGATTCCCAGGCCCTGATTCTGCAAAGCATGTGAGCACTTTAAGGTTCATGTTTTGATGGATTGGGGCCTCAGATCTGGGGCCCCATTCAGGAGAGCACAAAAAAAACCAAACACATGCTTAACTTTAAGCATCTGCTGATGCCCATTGACTGCAACAGAAGATAAGCACGTATTTAAGTGCATTTCTGAAAAAGGAGGCTTTTCTCAATTGAGGCCTGAGTTTGCAGCACTGACAATTAGAGAGAGAAAACTAACTCAAAACTGAGCATATTTCCTTGGAATTGAGGGAAAGAATAAATAAGGACCCATACAATGTAATTTTATTGAATCATTTCCAGAGTACGATCAGGCCTTTAACATTTTTCAGAATGTACATAGGTGTGGAGAGGAGACAATGTGCCCATATAAAAACAAAAATACATGTGTAGGTGCTGTACAAACACAACGGGGTCCTGGGCCAGGAATGGGGTTCCTACCCAAAGACATTGTCCAAGGAGGAAATTCATTGAACCAGTCAGAGACAATATCATGTTTCCAGGTCAGTGTTGGATTTGCAGTAAATCCAAATGGACTCTCCCATAGACAGTAGGAACTTGCAATACCATAGGCCGGGGAAATACGTCCCAGTGAGACCGCAAAATTGTGATTCAAAAGACACCCCAAGAGACATGGGCACACCATCAAACGTATATAGGAAATTCACAGCTGAGGTTAATCTGACAGGCCACTAGGTGTCACTACTGACCTCGACACACTCAACTAGAAGACTATATGTGGCAGTAAAGAACTAAATTTCAGTAGGTCTCATTGGCACAACTCCACCATTATATATATATATGCTGTTTAAATCCAACTTTCTGCTTGTCACAGAATTTAGCGATAATAAAATATCCAGCTTGGAAAAGGTCGCAGAAAGCCTATAGAGGAGAGGGGAGGAAAGACTGGAGAATGTGTTAGATTTCAGTACGTCTCCCCTTGGAACAGAGATCATCAGACATTGTATATTACAGCTCCTTTCAGCGCTACTTGTTTCCCAGGAAATTGCTACTTCTCTTCCTACAGTTTTCAGGTTCTGGATTCATTAAAGGGTTTAACCCTAGAGACAAAACGAATGGCAATGTACTCGCAAAGCAAAGGCTGGAGGAACATAAAGTGTCAAGAAAGGGATCACTGTTCAAAGCATGGGACATCAGTGTCTTCGTTCTACCTGAGACAGGAGAGTGGCAATGTGGCTTTGGCGCTTTGATTCAGAGAGCAGCAATATAAACTAACATACACCAGAGCTAGCAATGAGAAACTTGATGAGTGAGGTGACTTTAAAAAAATATAAAGGTTGAAGATGAATAATTAAACGATTATCCCCTCGTTTGCATAATATATTCTGACTGATGTTATTAATGCTAATCACATATTTGCGATCATCGTTCTACTGCAGTTTAATCAGGGTGCTTTCACTTCCATTAACCCGGCAATTAGAAGATGTACTGACGAGGCGCTCTTCTTTTAGAAAGGACTTTTCCTTAGCAAAATGTTACAAGTCTTTTCTTCCTCTGAGCATTTCCCAGATTTTCCGTGGGAGTCCGTCTAAGCTGGGCTGCGGTAGGATCAGGTGTGCTACAGAATATGTGATGAGCGGATGAAAAAAGCATGTGGAAGTGTAAACATTTTCCATGAAATACTGGAAGGGTGTGCACAGAGGGGAACTTCATGTACGTGCCACTGTCTGATATGGACTAAAAAGGACAAAGATCCATAAATTGAATCAATTGGATGCAACACCCTGAAATGCCAGATTAGCAAATGCTGACAAACTGTTCAGAAAAGTAAGACACTGCTCTCTTCTAAATCAGACGGCAGAATTCCTAGCATTCAAAGGAACAAAAATCAGCAATGCAGGAAATTTGGAACAACGCAGTTAATTTCCTTATTTCACAATATTTTCCATAACCTCATGGGTTTAAACATTTTCCATGCATATTAATTCACAATAACTAAACATAGGATAAGAAGAGGGTCAAGGATCAATCTAATTTTTTAAAGGAAGCATTAATTTAACAAGAACCAATGAATGCCCCAGTTGTCTGTGTGGGCACTGGGAGCAGATTCCATGACCAGGGCTCAAATCACCCTGGCAAAACAAGAGAAAGGCAAAGCAGAAGTCTGTTTCAATGCAAATTGCACAGCATGTGTTAACCTAAAAGCATTTGTTACTTTCCCTACCCTTTAGGTGTTTATTATGGGGGTGGCAGAGCCTTACAAACCTCATCTGTGTTTGACTTCAAAAGCGAAGAGAGATTTCTTCCCCAAAAAAGGGTGTGTGATTGTGCAACACACTCAAACACGAAACAGGAAAATACTTAAGTTCTGTGAAAGCTGACCTTACCCAGACCTGTTACTTCAGAACAGACACAATGAGATAACGGAGTAAAACTAATGAGAGGCTTAAAAAACAAAAAAAAGTCAGGAGGATGGAGGAAAATCTGCTCTTCATTGAGTGCATCATCACTTTTTAGTCCTTGCTAACAACAATAGTGACTTGGAATGGGAGTTGAAAGCACTCAGAGTTCTGACTTCTCCATCTACCTGTGAGAACTGGGGATCTGCAGGAGACGTGTTCGATGACCCAGATAACTGTAGGCCTGTCAGCCTGACATTGATCACCGGCAAGCTAATGGAACGGCTGATACAGGACTTGATTAATGAAGAATTAAAGGAGGGCAATGTACTTAATGCAAATCAGCACGGGTTTATGGGAAATAGATCCTCTCAAACTAACTGGATATTTTTTCATGAGATTACAAATTTGGCTGATAAAGGTAATAGTGTTAATATAACAGATTTAGACTTCTGTAAGGTGTTCGACTTGGTACCACACAACATTGTTATTAAAAACCGAGACTATAAAATTAACATGGTAAACCTTAAATGGATTAAAAACTGACTGATAGGTCTTAAAATGTCACTGCAAACGGGGTGTGTTTCCAGTGGGACCCCACAGGGATCGGTTTTTGGCCCTGTGCTATTTAACATTTTTATCAATGCCTGGAAGGAAAACATCACTGACAAAGCTTGCGGATGACACAAAACTTGGGGGACTGGTAAATAATGAAGAGGACGGGTCACTCAGCCAGGGCTATTTGGATCATATACTTGAAATAGCTCCGCCCCTCCCACTCGGTAAACTGGGCAGAAACAAACACACACACACTGCTAAAACCCTTTGTATACTGCCCGCAAAAACCAAACACCAACACTGGGAAGGAAAGAGAACCAAGGTCGACTGTGCCCAAGAGGCAATTGGGTGTGAAATGAGTGGATGACTTCAGTCCGTTCCCAGTGATGCAGACACCTGTTCACAGCAAGCCCACCATCAAAACCTTTGTCAGCAGAATCAGAGTGAGGCTACGGACTGATCAGGTGTGGCAAGAAAGATGCTTTCCCCAGATATGGCGTTGGCTGGGAAGGGGCTAACTTGCCCTGCTGCTATCTATGCTGGGTGGTGTCTGGATAAAGAGAGGCGCTAGGTGGATCCTGCAGCTTTCACCAATGATTAAAATTAACTTTGAGGGGGGGAAAGAAGAGGGAACGGTTCAGCTATGGAGGGGCTCAGATGAGATACACAGAGGTGGCAGAACGGTTTAGCAGCTGTCACTTTTTTTTCAGCAAAGGTATTGATCGGAAGAACATGGGTTTTTGCAGGAGGGAAGGACATTCAGGTGACTGAAAGACTTGGGTAAAAACCCATCCGCACCTTAAAAAGAACTCTCCTCTGTCGCTCCTTTCTCTGTCAGCCCCTCAGATGCCTCTCCACTGCCACCTCCGTGCCTAGTCCCAGGCTTCCACTTCCCCAAGCAAGGAACACTTTTCCTAAAACCTACCAGGGTCAGCCTCTGATCCTAAAAGGTCACTTTGGCAGCATGGCCCACAAGAAGTGACCTAATCTGGTGAGAATTAATGAAGAAGATTCAGGTGATATTAATAAAGCTTCAACTATTAAGTGCACGCAACTGGTCTAAATGATTGCATGAACCTATTCATGTAATCCTGTCCTACTCTCACCCTGATTACGTTCGTCACTACTCTCGTTTGTCATGTCTTCATGGAGGCCGTATGCTCGCCAAAGCCACAATCTGTCCTTCTGCATCAAGAGGAGCGCCTAGCAAGCCTGAAGCTACAGAACAAATCAGACAAACAGCAGCTTTGCACAGTTTATCATCAGCTGATTTGCTGGCACCAGAAAGACAACGGGCTCTCATCTCTGTCCTGTCAGCACAAAAGGGTAACAAAATTAAAAGCACAGAGCATGACCAGAACATGCAGGAGTCCATAAATTGAAGACTGCAATGAAAAGAAAAGGCTCCACGTAAGCACCCGCCAGGCTGTTAGCATTACAGATCTATCTAATCGAGCAAGCCATCTACTTCTGAAGTCGAGATGCATTTGCCTGACAGTTGGCAATGATAAAAAGCCATCCCTAGCTATTCCTTCTGCTACCCATGCTGAGTGTATCAAAAGCTTTCTAGTGCCGCTCATGCCTAAATAGAGGTAACCGGGAAATATATTGCCGTTTCAGATGCTTATTGTCAACAGAGACATACTGACCTTACCGACACACACACACACACACACACACGCAACTTCTTCAATTTGAAAAATATCAGTGACCTTCCGCAAAGCGCTTGATTTATTCCAACTGCGAGTGCTCTGAGTCACTCCAATCTGCTCCCCGCTTGGGCCCCTTAATTAGAACAGGTCAGTGGATTCCAAAAGCATGAGGAAGGGCAGAGGAAATGTTAGCCCATGTTAATTAGCTCATGCTGCTAATTAGAGTTAAGTGAAAACACACCAGGGGCTAGTGCAGTTCACAATGCCCGGTGAATGAGACGTGGACAGGAAGATCTCTACAGCTGGAGAAAATTATTCTGGTGCATGAGGTCCCAGTAAAATTGTTTCCTTTTTACATATTAAGGACAGAAGGACCCATTAGATCCTCCAGTATAAAGCAAGCCAGAGAACCCAACATGGTGCCACTCGGGTTATTTACCGTGCAGTTTCTCCAACCCAGACACAGTGGCCAGGCAAAACCAGCAGCTGCTGTTTTTATTACCAAGAAACTGCCACAACAAACACACTCCTAAAGCAAACCTACAATTATTCTGAACGGTCGGAAAACGTCAACATCTATCCTAGTAACAACCCGGGTCGTGCAGGTCTCACACATGATTGGCTTCTTGCTCCCCTGAAAAATGGGTGAGACAGGAAAGGGATGCCCAGAGACGAGTCACGCAGCAAGTCATGGTAGAGCTGGGAACAGAGGTCTCCAAGCCCCAGTGCAGTACCCTGTCCATCAGATCCTGCTGCCGCCCCACAGGAGGCTGGTATGGATCTGCCATTTCAGGTTTAGTGGTTCCCAAGAACCTTTCCTTCCTGGTTTCTCACTGACAGAAAGCCTTCCTCCACACGAAACTTAGGAGGCTAAATCATTGTGAAAGTTTGACCCAAAGTCTCTAGTGTTTAGAGCACTGGGCTAGGACTCAAGAAACAGGTTCTTTCCCCAGCTCTATCACTGGCCTGCTGGATGATCTTTGGCAAGTCATCTCATTTCCCCTGCCCGTGCCTCAGTTTCCCCCAATGTAAAACAGGGCTAACGATACCTGCCTTCTTTGTAAAGCACACTGAGACCTACAAGGAGAAGTGCTAGACAAGAGCTAGGGATTATATATTGAGCTTTTGCATTCTTGCCTTCAAGAGAGTATTTTTCAAGAATTGTTGAGCAAAAAGGCTTCCCCACTGACAGTCACCAGCTCCTCCTATCTCCAATGGAGCGGATAGGAAGGAAACCCTCCTCTAATTCTTTGCTCTCATTCCTTAACGCAATGCTTTTACACCTCCCTGCTGGATTATGCTTCTAAAGCCGGCTGCCAGCCGATTTTGAGAACAGCCACTCCTCAGTCCCTGCCTTTCCCCCACCCCTGTCGGCAGTTCAAATGAAGAGCGTGAGAGCCTACGATGCGTAACAAACCATCAAAATGCCAAGAAAAGCCAAGTGACAAGGGGCAGCTACTCCTGTCACAGGCACTCTCCATCTCCCGCGGGGCTCAAACGTACAGACAGCAGCTCGGCTTGGCTGACTGCCGCCTGGCTCGAGTCGTTTCAGAGGCTTCCCCAGCCTTTGGCCAAAAATCCCCTTTGCTTTTCAACCCACTTCGTTTTTTTGAAAAAGACGGCCCCAGTGGTCCCGCTCGCTCCTCCAGCAGCAGTAAATGGGCTTTGCTTGGCTTCTTTCCCCCTGGCATTTTTCCGCCCTGGGTGAATATCGGTAAAAATCTCTGACCCTGCAACCAGAGCACTGCTCTAGCAACAGCCAACCTGATTTAGTACAGGGCTGCCCTGCAGTTAAACAGGCCCCACCTGCTATGACAGCATGCCCCCCTCTCCTGCCCAAGCTTTATCCGTTCCCATGAGTCCCTCAAGTTTTTATGTCCCACCGTCAACCCCTGGCTTCTTCAGTCTGCTGCTGGGGACTTCCCACTCCCCCAGCCTCCTGCAGAGAAACGTGGTGGACTGGGTTACCCTAAGCTTCAGCCAACTCATTGTTCCAAGGTGCTTCCAGCTGAATGGGAAACCATTAAAGGCCTAACGACCCACCATGGTACCTGCTAGGCAGCGGTTCTCAAACTTTTGTATTGGTGACCCCTTACACATAGCAAGCCGCTGAGTGCGACCCCCCCCCCCTTATAAATTAAAAACTAATTTTTTATATTTAAAATATAAATGCAGGAGGCGAAGCGGGGTTTGGGGGTGGAGGCTGACAGCTCGCAACCCCCCATAGAATACCCTCGCGATCCCCCAGTTTGAGAACCCCTGGGCTCGCGCCCTGACAGCAGATGGCTCACTCCACACCCACTTTGCGGCATTCCACGACACAATGTTATCACAGCTTCAGAACATCAACTAGAATTCGTAAGTTATACATAGATCCCCTAAAGCATCAGTAGTGCTATAAAAATGGACTGTGATTGATGCAATGCCTACTACGGTCAAGTTTCTGCCTGTGAACTATTGGTATTTGAATCTCATGTGCCACACTACAGGAGCAGAATCCCTTTAAGAATTTAATACAGCTATTTCTTGTCATTCAGATAGGATCTTCTTCACACCTCAGCCCTCCTCCACCGTACAGCCAAGTGACGTAGGGAGGTTACCTTCTAGCGTTCCTGGCCATGTGGATAGAGAATTGATCTGGTTCTTAATTTTCATTAATTGCATTCAAGAAGAGATGGGCAGGGGGAGAAATAGATCTGTCTGAATGGCAGGGACAACAGAAGTCTCGCTACTTTGTCCAATCGTGCCTCAGATTCCAGCTTCAGAATCTCTCTCCGTATTCTGTGATTACACTTCCAAAGGAAAACTCTGCTTGCGCTGCTGCTAAAGAAACCAGGTCAAACTGCCCGCGTCTGAACGCCTGTGAACACCAGCCCTTGATCCTTTGGCACCACTAAGAACCAGATTCCAAAGGCAACTGTTGACTTTCCTGATGTGCTCACAGCAAGCAATGCTTTCCGCTCTAATATGAATCAGGCGGGGGAATGGCTGGTACTGATTTACCAGCAAGGAGGGAAGGAATGTGCGGGGAGGATGTGCATAGCTCAGCAAAGTGCCCACGGTAAAGCCAGGAAATTCTCACCCGTTTTAAAAAAGGAGCTGGAGGAAACTTTTAAAAGTGCATGAAGAGCTGTGTCTGGGATACCTTCCAAATGTGATTCCTGAGGCCCTTTCCGATTCTTAAAGACGGGCTTTAACAAAGTTCTTTGCTCCTCCCCTTCCCATACTTCCTCGGTGACATCACATTCGTTACTATGGCTGTGGAGCGTGACGTCAAACAGGAGTAAGACTACACGGCAGTAGCACGCAGAAGGAAGAGCTAGACTGCGAGGGAAAACGTTCTTATTCAAAACAGGTAAATATTTAAAATAATAGCAAAGGAAATACAAAGCGCCACTGCCCCAAGGACACGTGGCTGCTTTTAATACATTCTTCTTCAGTTATGTTATTCTTCACCAGGATGTTAGGTGGCCCACGTGAAACAGGAATACAAGAACTGCCCGACTGGATCAGTCCCCAGATCCATCCGGCCCAGTATCCGGTCTCTGACAGTGGCTTCAGAGGAAGGTATAAGAATCCTACAGGAGGCAGATAGGGGATAATCTGCACCCTACATTAGGGCTCATCCTGATCTCTAATAGTCAGAAACTGGCTTAAACCTTGAAAGTTTAATATCCCACCCAGTTTTCGTTGGCATTAATGATTCTAATTCTGGATAGTCTTGACCTGCAGATAAAAATATCTGATTCTTTTCTGAATCTTGCTAAACTCTTGGCCTTAACATCCTGTGGCAATGAGTTCCATAGTCTGTGCATTGCATGACAGAATATTTCCTCCAGTGCCTTTCACCAGCACTCAATTCATCCTACAATTCCCTCCTCCACCCCCATTTCTGCTTTTAAAGCCACCTTCCTTGTTGGGACACTACTAAATCTAGTTTGTACCTTTTACACAGGGCCAGCTTTAAGTCGATTCAGCCGATTCCCCAGAATGGGGCCCCGCGCCTAAGAGGGCCCCGCAACATCCCGGGCTGCCGGCGGAGCGAGGAAAAAAAAAGTCGCGTCCTGCTTCTCCCCTCTCCCTCCAGGGCTTGCGCCACCAGACAGCTGATCAGCGCAAGCCTGGGAGGGAGGGGTGAGGAGGAGGAATGCGGTGTACTTGAGGAAGAAGCGGGGCCAGGGTGGGGATTTGGGGAGGGATCCAATGGGGCAGGGAGGGGACGGAGGGGGTGGGGCACAAGACAATTTGCGTCCCGGCGTGGGGCCCCGCACCTGCTAAAGCCGGCCCTGCTTTTACATCCCTTTACATCTCCCCTATCAGCACCCTCATCTATCTTAAGTGACTTGCCCAAGGTCACACAGGAAGTCTGTAGCAGAACAGGGACTTCAACCCAGATTTCCCAAGTCCTAGGCTACTGCTCGGACCACTGGACCATGCTTGCTCTCTTAAAGCAATAGATTCCTGGCACCCTGAGATGTCTGCCCTCTTGGTCCTTTGTTCTGTATAATTTCTGCCTGAGGATAACTTTGATAAGTTTACTTTCCCTGAGAAGCAAAAGGCCTCTCTTCTCTAACAGGTTTTGTCCCTAGGGAACGAGTCTAAACTGGCCCTACATAAAGCCATCATGTCAGGCAGGCTTGCTGAGTCTTTATGTTAAAAATTAGATTACTCTGCGGCCCCTGCCAGCCCATCATTCTTGGTGACACCCCTATTTATTATTTCAATGCTCAAGACTTAATTCACCTTCCACAAGGCCTGGACTCATTCCATCACTGTCTGTCCTTTCGGGGGGTTAATGCACTTGCTTGTTTAAAAGCAAAATTAAATGACCTTTTCAATGCTGTATGATTAATTGGAGCATTTTAATATGCTCTACAATTCACTGAAACCAGTTCAGGGGAGCGTGGGGAGGGAATTATTGGGGTAATTACAAAGAATATGCTTGCATGCTAGCAAACACTGTTATCACATCAGTCTGGAAGGCACATTGTCTCCTTGCTCTGGTATTTACATCACAATGGTTCCTTGTCATTCTTTTTTGAAATAAGGGTTTTTTGGCTTTGCAAGTGACTCTCTAAATTACTGTCATTAATGTAGGGGAGGGGGGAAAAGCCTTCTAAGAGACGTAATTACCTGCTCCTGCCGGCATGTAAAGGCACGTCTGGGAATCTCACTTAAGCAGGGCACAGGAGTCGATCTGCGTAATGTTCAAACTGAATGATCCTGTTCACCCCTGAATGCAGACCCACCCTTTTGGAAGGGCAGAGGAGGCGGATCGCCAGGGATGGTTTAAAGTGACTTCTTCCCTTCTGCAAGTTTTGAAGCGAGAAGGGGAGAAAATGAGTCCGGGGCACCTGTTTTAACTCCTGCAAAGCCTTTCCCAGAAGACTCACTCCCTACTGCGCTTGGCAGAGACGTTGAGAGAGTAAACTGAATGTAGGCTGCTGGACTAGCCAAGGCTTGAATGTGTGTCTGGGAGCTGATGAGATGGCACTGCATCCCTGCATCCTCATTAGCATTAATATAACCCCAAATTTACTCTGACAAGGTGGAACTCAGACTCTCTTGGAATTGCAAGGGAATCTGAAAGCATCCCTGAGCCTCAAAGAAGTGATTTGAGCGGCTGTATGCAGTTTACACACCCGGAATATATTAAGCTGAAGCTACAGATATTGGGCAAAGCATGGGGTATTTATCAGCAAGGGTTAAAATACAAAATCCCCTTTCCCCTCCCTGCTTCCAGTCTCCCATGGGAATAAATTCCCCGTAATGAGCAGTTATGTCATCAACGTAAACGGGGCTGGGGAAAATCTTGTTGCTAGATTCTGCTCTGTAAGCAGTGGCACCAAATGGAAGGTGGGAAATTGCAGAATTGATTTCAAATCCCCTCTCCCCCGGCCCCTGCTAAACCCATATTCAAGCTGTACGGAGCTAAAATTGCCTCTGCATCTTTGTCTTATTCCTGACAAAACAAGGGCAAATGCCCTTCGTAAGTTAATACACATCTTTGCATGGAGTAGCGTGGCAGGGATGCAGTGCAGAGAACCATCCGGACATTGTCTATTGATTAGCATGCTTTACTTTTATTAAGCGCACGTGCAAAGAAGTGCAAGAGCGCCTTGAAGCATTTGCAGAGGCATGCTGCTGATTACATTATGCCTCTGCCAGGTTTGTACAGGGGACAGAATTAAAGCCGACTCAAAGATCCTGTCTCACAGAACTGGAGATTCTGGGGCCAGGCCCTCAGCTAGTGTTAGCTGAAGTCCAGCCGCTAGAATCAATCAGCATAGCTGGGAGATCTGGTCCTTGCTCTGTTGGGAATTAGCCTTGTGCATGCTCCATTAACTCTGCCCGGCCAGTTCGCAGGGCCTCAGAATCTGAAGTGTCACAAGTTTTTCAAACTCTGACTTTGGCGCAGAGGTTGGATTTGACCTTCCCTCTCCTTTTTGTTTTGCTCCCCTGAGCAAAGTCAGATGCTACCGGTGTGGTGGTTCTGCTTTCTCCTGTTGATATCACTCGGCTGCGTGCATGTGTTCCCTCTGTGTGCTGCCCCAGCTCTGCGCAGATAGCTGACACAGCAAACCCGACGAGAACCCCCAATAACCACAGAGTCTAGTAAAGTACAAAGGCACCTCGGCCAGGTTTATTGCAACCTCGGACACAATTGCAGTTCCCCGTAGATTACTTAGTCTACCGGGCATACTACTAATAAATGCCTCTTGGCAAGGACCCGGCTCAGTGGCGGGACTTTCCACTGCCCCCGTGGCCGGACAAAGACACCACCCCAGGGATACATTTTTATACACAGGTACAAACAAGTTACACATCACTCCTGACGTATTGAGGTGCAACCCCTCTACGTAGCAAGGTGCCGCCTCTCACCTCGTACATGTTGGTTTGATCAAAACAACTATCCATCATTTTACCCTTTTGCCCCTGTCATTGGGATGGGTTGGCCTGTTCCCTGTTATCTGTGGAATGTTCCAGTATTGGAGTGTTCGGATACCTGGTGTCCAGTACTTTTTAGGTATGTCTCTTGTTGCAGCATCAGCCCTTTCCTTGCCAGCTTCTGTGAGCAGGGCCTGCCTCTGGCTCACAGCTTAGCTTTGCTTTATGTTAGCTAAGTCTTAACCATTACTCTAGTTTGGTTCAGGCCTCATACTGGGCCTTCATTTACTACACCATCCAGGTGAGGGTAAGGAGGACGTCTATCAAACTCTTGATAGCGTCATCAGGTCGGTCCTACGGAATAATAAGCTGATCATCTTAGGTGATTTCAATGCCAAGGATGGTCATGACTATGCCGCATGAGGCAACGTGATAGCACATTTGGAAAGTAGTTAGACATTAAGAGTTTTTGTTAAGTACAACCTAGTCATCACCAACACAGTCTTTCAACAGACCAACAAGTATAAAAGACAACCTCATTCAAAACACAGACATGGGATTGATTATAGAATCATAGGACTGGAAGGGACCTCGAGAGGTCATCTAGTCCAGTCCCCTGCACTCAAGGCAGGACTAAGTATTATCTAGACCATTTCTGACAGGGGTTTGTCTAACCTGCTCTTAAAATCCTCAGTGATGGAGATTCCACCCCCTCCCTAGGCAATTTATTCCAGTGCTTAACCACCCTGACAGTTAGGAAGTTTTTCCCTAATGTCCAACCTAAACCGCCCTTCCTGCAATTTAAACCCATTGCTTCCTGTCCTAGCCTCCAAGGTTAAGAAGAACAATTCTTCTCCCTCGTCCTTGTAACAACCTTTTACGTACTTGAAAATGGTTGTGTCCCCCCTCAGTCTTCTCTTCTCCAGACTAAACAAACCCAATTTTTTTCAAAGGTCATGTTTTCTAGACCTTTAATAATTTTTGTTGCTCTTCTCTGGATCCTCTCCAGAAATGTGACACCCAGAACTGGACACAATACTCCAGTTGAGGCCTAATCAGCACAGAGTAGAGCGAAAGAATTACTTCTTGTGGCTTGCTTACAACACTCCTGCTAATACATCTCAGAATGATGTTTGCTTTTTTTCCCCAACAGCGTTACACTGTTGACTAATATTTAGCTTGTGGTCCACTATGACCCCCAAATCCCTTTCCATAGTACTTCTTCCTAGGCAGTCATTTCCCATTTTGTATGTGTGCAACTGATTGTTCCTTCTTAAGTGGAGTACTTTGCATTTGTCCTTATTGAATTTCATCCTATTTACTTCAGACCATTTCTCCAGTTTGTCCAAATCATTTTGAATTTTAATCCTATCCTCCAAAGCACTTGAAACCCCTCCCAGCTTGGTATCGTCCGCAAACTTTATAAGTGTATTCTCTATGCCATTATCTAAATAATTAAGATATTGAACAGAACCTGACCCAGAACTGATTCCTGTGGGACCCCACTCGTTATGTCCTTCCAGCATGACTGTGAACCACTGGTAAGTACTCTCTGGGAATGGTTTTCTGACCAGTTTTGCACCCAGCTTACAGTAGCTCCATCTAGGTTGCATTTCCCTAGTTTGTTTATGAGAAGGTCATGCGAGACAGTATCCAAAGCTTTACTGAAGTAAAGATATGTAATTGGACGGCAAAGATTTCCAAAATGTTATGTTCACTTACACCATGACAGGGGCTGGCTGCTAGTCATAGAATCGTAGAATATCAGGGTTGGAAGGGACCTCAGGAGGTCATCTAGTCCAACCCCCTGCTCACAGCAGGACCAATCCCACACTAAATCCCCAAATGGCCCCCTCAAGGATTGAGCTCACAACCCTGGGTTTAGCAGGCCAATGCTAATACTACTGAGCTATCCCTCCCCCCAAACGATAGTCAAACCATAGACTTTGACATCTCACAATGTCCTTCCGTATTGCTCTCAAGCAACCCAGGTGGTGACTCAAGCCAGTGAAGAAAATCAGTATTTCAAGCCCGGAAAACCATGACAGTCTGAATTCCAATAGAAACTCATGGAAACATTTCGCTCCGCTATAGAAGCCTCAGTGGATGTTGAGATACCCTGGAAACATTGTTGGGACATGACGTAGAATATGGCTGTTGAAGTTCTCGGCTTCGTTAAGAAGAACCATCAGGACCGGTTTAACGAGAATGGCCCCAAAATGTGTCAGCTCTTGAACGCCTTGCATGCCATCAGTCAAGCCTGCCAGGATTCAACAGTTAGGAATGCTGCATATCATCGAGCAACACAGATGGTTCAGACCAGACTTTGGCAAATGAAGAAAAAAAAAAAAAAAAAAAACAGCGGTGGGAAAAGAAAGTGGCAGAGTTACAACAAAGACATCTTTATGCTGCGTATGGCCCCATATGCAACAGGATAATCCCGGTATGTGCCCGGGATAACAATCGACTCTTCACTGACCAAACAGAAAGCCTTGATCGATAGATAGAACATTTCAGTTCGCTTCTCAAATCAGCCTCCAACATTTCCACAGAAGCAATTAATGCTCTTTCTTAACACCCATTAACAGAGAAGTCTGTACTAACTCCCACCTTGTATGAGATCATAAGTGCAATCAAGCAGATGTCATGAAGGAAAACACCTGGACTGGCAGCATCCCAGCAGAGATCTAGAAGCAGGGGGGCTACCACATGGCAAGGTACCTCACATGGCTCTTCCACATTATTTGAGACCAAGAGTCGATGCCACAGGATTTCCACATCATCCACCTCCATAAACATAAGGATGATTGAGCAACCTGTGATAATCACTGTTGCTCTTCCGTACACTCTGTTGCTGGGAAAATTCTTGCACGGGTCACATTGACTAGATGCAACACCTCTCTTGTGGCAACCAACCTTCCCAAATCTCAATGTGGATTTTGCTCTGGACGGAGCTCTTATACACATGATCGTCACAGCCCATCAGCTGCAGGACCAGTGCCAGGAGCAAAACCGAGGTCTTCGTCTGGCATTTCTCCACTTAGCTAACACTTCTGACTCGGTAAATCAGGAGGGACTCTGGAAGCTATTCTTCATCTCTGGCTGCCCTGCGAAGTTTCATTCAGTCCTTCCACCGTGGAACGATGGCCTGAGTGGTGGAAAGTGGTGGGGTATCAGATCCCTTTCCAGTCACCGCTGGCACCAAATAAGGTTGCATGCTGGCTGGCTCCCAGTCTCTTCCTTCATTTTTTTTGGCTACCCCTATCGTGTATTTCACAACATTGACAGAGTATTTATCCAGGTCCGTAATGATGGGAAATTGTTTGATTTGCAACGCTTCCGTTCTCGCACAAAGTCTCCGATTTACTCATTAAGTAGTTTTTATTTGCGGACGACTGTGCATTGACTGCTCACTTGATTGATGGAATTCAATTGATAATTGATCACTTCGGTCATGCAGTCAGTCGCTTTGGTTTCACAATCAGCCTAAAGAGAACAGAAATACTGTACCAACCTGCGCCAGGGGATGTGCATGTCTACCCAGTTATAAAGATCAACAACGCTCCTCTCTAGTCCATGGAGACGCCTCACTACGTAGGGAGTAGCCGTCCCAGAATACCACAACAGATGATGAGATTGCCCATTGCACAGCAAGGCAAGTTCTGCATTTGGAACGCTGTCACACCATCTATGGAACCATAGGGGCATCAAAACAAGCACTAAGCTAACATGTCTATTGGGCAGTAGTGTTCACTAGGCTTCTACATGGTTGTGAATCATGGACAGCATATTGTCGCCACATTAGGAAACTTGACCAGTTCCATATGCGCTGTCTTTGGTCCCTTCGCAGGGTCAAATAGTGGGATACGGTTGGCAATATTGAAATCCTCATTTGCTGTTGGATGTCTGGCATTCAAAGCATGCTCATAAAAGCTCAGCTGCATTGGTGTGAGCATCTCATTCATAGGACCGACTTGAGAATACCCACGGCCAGATTTCATTGTAAATAAAGCAAGGCACCCGTTCTCGTGGTGGCCAGCATGTCAATCTAAAGAGACACTGAAGTCCAACTTGAAAGTACATGAGACTGACTGACCCCAGGAACTAGAAAGCAACAGTCCACGACAGAGCAAGGTGGCGGCAGATTTCTCAAGGCACATTAACATGTGAAAATTGTGAACGGCACAAAGCAAGGACACAACAGCCTGCAATGGTCATGGACAATCTTGTCTGTCCCACATCTAACCACATCTGTGGTTCTCGCACTGGTCTGACCTCGCACATACATGTTCACCTATTGTGTTTGCTGAATCCTTGTACTACTACATTGACGTGTGACGCCATCTTCATCACCAGGGCTGCAGCTGGGCCATGGTATCACCCGTAGAGTGGTCACGGTTTAAGAATGGCCTTGGAAGATGATTAAGTAAGAGCCTGTTTCTGAACCAAATGCAAAACAAAAACCAAACAACCCAGAGCTATTCTCAGTCATGTACGTATTCACACACATACGAAACACCACTTCCCATAGCCCCGTTGCCCAGAATATCACATGCATTGCTGGTCCCTACACAGAGAAAACATGAAGTCAGAAAGGAGATCCAAGGAACAGCCTGAAGGGAGATAAAAATACATCCAAATTCATGATTGGTCTGTAAATACCTTCAATGCTTGTGGAATTTGTAGGATGTATTTCTCCCCGCATCATGTCTATACATGCAAACAAACAAATTAAATGAGCTACCCTTCCCCCGCAAAAGGAGATGAAAAATTAGCTTAGCGATGGGGAGGACTACAGCACTGGATGTTTTGCCTCTGTACATTAGATTAATTTGAATCTCCTGGGGGGTTTTGATTAAAATTAGTTTAAGTGGGTTTCTGGCATGCTAATCACTTGGGGCCAGATGCTCGGCTAATGTCAAACAACATAGCTCCGCTGATGTTTATGGAGCCCCGTCCATCTACACCTTTATTTAAGGAACCCAATGGGAGCAGCAGTAGTTCTGGAACAAGATGGATGAAGCCACATTTTCGGCACGGGAGGTGAAGGAGAGCTATGCCCTTGCTTCCCTAATGCACTGAAAGCATACGAGCAAACACCTTACTGGGGCAAAGAACAGTGCGAGCGGCTTTTAACTCGCGTATTAAAAAAAATGAAGTGTTCATAGTGCATCCAGGGGCGAACACGAGGAGAAAAATAACGCAGATGGTAATAAGTCATTTCATGGTAACTGAAAGAGAAAAAGCTGCAATAGCTCAGAGACTAAGAACAAAAAAAAACCATAAGAGAGGGAAAAAACAGACGGAAAGATGACCCGCTGGGATCTGAGAGAGGCTGTTTTCTGCTACAGAACGCATTGCAAATCAGAGATGGCAATATTGGTCCATTCATATAGGGGGGAGTTTTTTCAACCTATAGCTCTGAAAGCATATTACAAAGGTGGGTAACCATTTTAGAGATGGGGAAACTGAGGCACAAAGGTAGCGACTTCACGTCACGAGGCAAGTCAGTGACCGTGCCGTGAACAGAACCCAGGAGTCCTGACCTCCAGCTCCACGCTCAACCCCTGCAATTGCCCCTCCAGAGGTTATTACGTAGCATCTTTGTACCAAAGGCGCATCCTCCCAAGGAAGCACGTTACTTGGATTAGAACCGCTTTGAAGGGTAAAGGGGCCTGGAAGAGTGAGCG
The DNA here is from genome assembly GCF_013100865.1 of Trachemys scripta elegans. Taxonomy (NCBI): domain Eukaryota; kingdom Metazoa; phylum Chordata; order Testudines; family Emydidae; genus Trachemys; species Trachemys scripta. The sequence goes on from NC_048311.1 coordinate 31,446,522, forward strand.
GAGATCAGAAAGGCAAATAGGCTTTGGGGAGCTTTCAAAAAGGTTTGTTTTCACTTCTCAGCTGGATGAGTCCAAGGTGGCAGCCCCAACAGCGTGTGAAACATTAACATGCCTCCACAACCCAAGTTCCCCTGGGACCACCCACCTACTTAAGAGGGCTTGGGAAACATTCAACTGATTTCAATCCAGCGACACTGAAATCAACTCCTGGCACATTCATCTCTACAGCAGAGCCCCAGCTGAGCACAAGCATGTCATCAAGAGGCGGAAAGGGCCTATAACCACTTGTGATAGATGACACTTCCCTCATCTTTCACTAGAACAAATCTAAAGCAGAGACCACACCGCGCACTTGTGCAAGCGGGTGGAAGAGTGGAGATTAAGGCTGACTGTACAAACTGTTACAGCAGCAACATGCTTCCAGAGGTCCTGCCAAGGGCCCTTCACGCTGCTCAGACATCTCCCCAACGCTGGTACCTGCAAACTGTGTGCTATTCTGGACTGCAAGGCAGGTCCCATCCACCGCCTTTTACAGTTCAGTTTCCACACAGAAGAACAGAAGTATTATTCCTTCAAACCCAGAGGCCCAAGTCTCTAAGGCAGCATGGAACATAGTGCAAGACGGAAGGCTTGATTCTCCCCTCTCTCATACCAGTGAGACTCCAGTGTCTTTAAAGGAAAAAAAAAAAAAAATCAAGCCCAGGTTTTTTTAAAATATTCTGCAGGTCACCTTGCACCTCATATATCCCTGGCCTGTTCTAAACACTTAGCTGGGACCAGATTAGTATGCCTGCCTTTGTGTGTGAACATGACACGGAGAACACGCACACGCATGGGTGCATTTTATTTGTGTTCTAATTCGCAGAAACCTCAGCCAGGTCTGGGCCCCACTGGGCTAGACGATGTACAGAGAGAGTGAGACACTGTCACTTGCCCCAAAGAGCTTACCGTTTTACTACGTATAATTATTTATTCACTGGATAATTTCCCATCTAGTCCATGTCTGCATGCAGGGTTCGCTTCCAGTAACAAAGCCAATGGTTACACAACAAAAATATCGCTGTATGTTTCCTTATATAATCTAATAGAACTAGAAAAAACAGTGAACTAGGACACACATCAGCCACAAAACAAGACAGCTTTTTAAAAAGTCATTCGTTTAAATTATCCAGTGTTTAACACACTAGTTTAATGACCTCTCAGAAGTAAGGCTCTGTCCATTTGCAGAGCGTAGACGAGTTATCTTTGTGCCCGCTCGACTCTTTTATAAACCAGTGAAACCTGACAAATGCAAAAGTGAGTCATCACAAAAACCGGCCTTCCATTCAGTTTCTACTCCTTACTATTTTGGCTTTGTTTAGGTTTAATTAAATGAGACATTATCGGGCCAATTTGTTCCGAAATTCAGGTTCAAACTTTACCAAACTTAAGACCAACAAGAATATGCTTTCATGCAGTTCTGTCTGTTGGTTAGGTTTTAAATCCAGAGGCGGCAACGTTTCTTGTTTTGTTTTTAAGCCAAACTTTCCTCTGTAGGAAATTGGAAAGAACTCGCAAATTGAAACTGGGGATTTTCCTTGTCCAGGGACATGCATAAAGGAAACAAGCAGAAGCAAAAGAAATTATGAAGAGTGTCATTTGTAACACAGGCAATTTGCTTGATAAAACACACAGTTTTTAAACATATAGGGAGGGAGGGGTTTCCCCCATTGCCGTAGTTAATCCACCTCCCTGAGAAATAGCAGGTAAGTCAATAGAAGATATTTTCTGTTGTCCTAGCGCTGTCTTCACCAGAGTTAGGGTCAGCATAGCTCGGTTTCTTCGGGGTGGGGGGTGGCTTTTTCACACCCCTGAGAAACGTAGTTATGCCAACGTGAGTTTTCCAGGTAGACCAGCCCTAACTCCCATCCACAGGTGGGAGGGAACTAGTGCCAGACACCAGGATACTGGAAAAACCACCAAGAGCTATACAATTACACGGCTTATTCTGCTCCCTGCCTCCATTTCTCAACACGCATCATTTACAAAAAAACAAACACCAAAGCCTGGTTGTGACAAATCCGCTTGCGGCACCGCACCAGAACAAAGGCTGGACAGGGAGTCGTTTGGAATTAAACGGCAGAGTGCATGGCTCAGCGTTGCTATTCAGAGACCAGACGGAATTCAACCTTCATTTGCAGCGTGAAAACAGTCAAGCAGGCGGGAATGTTCACTGAAGTTATTTAGAGAGCACAGACCGGTCGCCTAGCTAGAAGCCTGACTGCATTTTAGTTTCAATGCACAGCCCATCTGAAGTGCAGTAACTCATCACCACACGCCCTTCTAGGCACAAATCAGGCACAGCCTTGGAGGCTGTGAAGATAAAGCACTGGCTGTATAATACAGAGGAGCATCAGCTGCCCAGCAAAGATGACCCAATTCTACAGTTCACATTAACCTCTCCCAAAGGGGAAAAAACCCTTCTGTAAAGAAAAAGACTTAAAATGCAGCCCCTGCGAAAGCCAGTGATAATTGAAAATGGCAAAACTATGAAACACCTCCACACGGCAGAAGGAAGGACTGAAAAAAACCTGAAGCTAATGCAAATCATATTAAATGATTCGTGATATCAGGAGTATTCATGCTTCAGGCCATGAGCGAACTTCTGACTATTGAGGTCAGGAGGAAATCTCTAGGGGTGAGCTATTCCGTTACTGCCTATTTGCATGGTTTTTATTTTCTGACACAGCTGGTACTTGCCGCTGTCAGAGACAGAATCCTGGACTAGAAGGACCATAGGTCTGATCCACCGTGGTCATTCCTATGTTCCTAATAAACCAGAGTCAGACTTGAAGGTAGCATTAGCCAGACGCGGCAGTGAATATTCCTTGAGGAGGGAGCAGGACTCCAGAATACCACTGTGGATAACTAGCAATAAATGGTGCAGATGCAGCATTCTCAGACTGCTCTCAGACGAGGCTCCCCGCATCTTCAGAGGCAGACAATGTCAATTTGAACTTTCTGCCTGAAAATTTTCTACCTACTGAAGCTACAAGTTAAATCAGCAATCCTTAGGTGTCTTTCAGTTTTAGCAAATCCTTTGGCAGAGAGATTATTTGGGGGGGGGGGGTTTCTAGGCTATTTACTTTGTGCATTTGACAGCCGTCCGTACATATAACCAGTTTCACTGTTTCTCTTGTAACCAATCAGTCCTTTCGCTCCCTCACTGTAAAGACCTTTCTAAACATCAGCATGGGAGCAAACAACCCTTACAGAAACATTCTCAACAATTTGTTTTAAGTGACAGGATATGGCATTAAAATGGGGCTCTAACAGAAACCAGATTTTTCTTTTCAAGTTAGTCAGTTTCAAAATATTCAGTCCCTTTACAGTCTCGCGGTAGCAAGATGATAAACGGCAGCAAGCAAAAGCATCGGGACTGACTGCTGACAGTGCTGCTGTCTGGTGGAACCATGTTAGACAATTTAACCTCCCCGGGACCCACAGGAGGAGACACGTAAAGCAAGAGGGCTTTGGGATGCGGAGTTCCAGCTAGCCAGTGACGAGGTCACATGCCAGGAGCAGCAGTGACGAAATGCACAGCGCAACAAACCAATCCCTGCGCTGCGCAGAGGTTTTGAAGCTTTAGCTGATTGAGGGTTTGATTGAAAAGCGAAAACCCAGATAACTAGAAATCCTACAGCAGGCTTCCCATGTGCACGTTCAGGCTGAGGAACCGGGTCACCTGGAAATAACAAACAGGCACTGGCTTCTGAAATATCACTAAGCAGGTGAAGCCAAGGCAGTACAGAGAGCAGAGCCAAGTCACTCAGCCATGGCGCAGAAGAAATTAAGGGTTGGATTAGAGAGCAAAAGGAAAATGCCATCCGAGTCAGAGGGCACACGAAACAGGCAAGCCTGGCTGGCGGCCAGCAGTTCCAACCGGTGGGAACACAACACGGTGGTTGGTTTAAAACTCCAAGACCAAATGGACAAAGGATGGTCTCAAGGATAAAGCAAGGCTAAGGAGATCTGGGTATCGTGTTCTGTCAGTGATTCATTGGCTCAGTACAACACACTGTAACCCACTAAAACCCCTTTTTCTGATCTATGACCTCAGGGATATTAATGGGCCACTTCCCCGTGAATCATCTCTTACCATGTGCGCTAAACAATCTGTTCCACCTTGTGTTTAGCTGGGACACTCTGAGTACCTGAGTTCCCCAGACCTGAAGAAGAGCTCCATGCAGGTCGAAAGCTTGTCTCTCTCACCAACAGAAGATATTCCCTCCCCCATCCTGTCCCTCGAACGACTCAGTGTGACACTTCGGGCCAGTCTCTTGCCTCGCTGTGCCCCATTTGCCCAATCTGTAGGTTGGGGGATAACCCCAACTGTCTTGTCTCTTTAGAACATAGCTTTCCAAGGGCGAGACCGTCTCCTTTGATGACATGTACTGCATCTAGCTCCGCGAGCCCTGATCCTGGTACTCGGCTGCTAGATAACAGAGGCTGAGTGTAAGGGAACTATCAGAATTTGCCTTCTGCCAGATGCTGACAAGTTCCATCTTTTCATACACTGAGTGACAGTCTAACTGACAAAATCAACAGCAAAACTCCCATGGACTTCAGCAGGGCTAGGATTAAACCCAGGACATATATTTCCCCAGCCTTGTCTTCTCTGTCTTTTTTCTCTACATCCAAGGATGGCTTGACATGAGCTCACCTGTCCAGCAGATCATGATGGCACAAGTGACTCCCAAGAGGGGGCCACACTTCAAAATCCAGATCGCCCTTCTTTTAAACCTTCTCCCAAAGAGAGAGAGACAGAATTTTGGAGTCTCCGAAAAACGGGGAACCAGTAATACTGACTACAGCCTCCCTCTATCTCCTTCAGACACAAAGTTACTTCCATCAGAGAGAAACCCATCAATACAGACTCACAAAACCGATATTACAGCATGCTTCCTGAGCCCCTTTCTGAATCTCAGTTCTGCAGGTTAAGAGCCTGGGGGCTGCACACCTTGTGGAGAGCTGACAGACAATATGTCTGTCTCTCCAGCTCTCGGTCTACCTACTTCCACTGACTCATGCCCATAGCACGAGAGCCTACAGCTGACTGGGTCTGAGCAAGCCCCCTACAAACACTCTTCTGCCATTGCAATCTGATGGCCCTGGCTGGCGTCAGGGACAGTGCCTTCTGTTATCGACTGCTAATTTCCAATTACGTGCCAAGCAGATTCTGTACAACCTCGTTCCGAATACGGAATTGCCTTGTTTTATGAGGGTCCTCAAATACAGACACAGCCCTGAGCTCCCCTAATCTCCCAACCCAAATGTGGGGGCTGGAGCCAGGATTTTTCCTCCACCTCTCTCTCTAGGGGGTGTACTAGCTCTCCTTGCTGGTGTATGCTGCTTTGTGCATACAATGACCCCAATCTTCAAGGGATGGTTATGCCAGCCCCATTCACCTTTCCCTAACCAATACGAATAACCACAGCCTTGCCATTTCTTTCCCCTAATATATCGCACTTGGAGGTGTGTTAAACCTGGTTTAAATCCAGGATGGGATGGGGGTGAGAGAACTACATGCTATTATTCAATACCATCACCTTAACAGCACTCTTGTATAATGAGAGCAGAAAGCCTGGTCCATCATCAGATGGAGATTTACGGGTCTGAGTGTTTAGGTGAATCCTGTTTTGCATCTTCTCCATTCAAACCTCGGTAACAGCCGGCGAGCAATAACTGGCAAGGTCTGCAGAAGCGCCCTTTAAAGCCAGCTCCCTTCAGGTTTGCTGATGAGAGGTAGGTTAGCGTGGTCTATCGCCGGCTGAAACGGCTGCACTTCTTATGGGGTTTTGGCTGGGTCTTTCCCCCACCGCTCCCTTGTTGGGAAATTATTCACAGATTCATGAAACCTAAAATAGAACATGCGCAATCACAACGATCCTGGTACGTTTCAAAGAGCCACCAAATCAAGCAGCAGCAGGAGAGAAGATGAAATACGAAGGAGGAGAACGCCTAGATATTAAAAAGAACAATTCAATCCATGCAAGAGAAATAGCACCTCAGGTGAGACAGCTGCCCTGTTTCCAGTCCTCGCCTTCACCCTACATCAGGCTGTAACACATCTGAAACTCAAACAAGTCTATGCAAACTCAGCCCAGAATGTTTTATTCCACGGGCCGTTTCTCTGGAGCGCTGACGGTATTTTTTCCTTCTCCCCTTTGGCAGTCTGGATGGACTGAGCAGAGGGGAAGCTGTGGAATTGCACAGTCGGAGAGCAGCCGCGTGCAGAGATCAGATCAATTTCACACACCAAGAGAGTTCTGGAAGCCAAATGCTTTTCACAGTCCCAGGGCTAGACTTGGCAGTTATAGCGAGAACTCCTGCAGAGATTCATCAGTGGCACTCGCTAACCAACGGACTTCAATAGGAGTCAGTCTTAACACTAAGTCAGGTGGGCAGGATTAGCTCAGGAAACTGTTTAGTGCGAGGGTGAAAGGACCTGATTCGGAGGTCACTTGGCATGCAGGAAAGAAAGGGATTCCCAAAGACCAGCTGCAGAATTGTGCCTTAGGGGCCCAATCGGGTAAGGCGCTGAGCAGAATCACAATTTCCGTTTGCAAACCAGTGCTGCACAAGCTCCAATTGTGCATCCTTTGGAGCTGATCTTAAGAGCGGCCACGCTGGGTCAGACCAATGGTCCAGCTCGGCCAGTATCCTGCCTTCCGACAGTGGCTGGTGCCAGATGCATTCAGAGGGACTGAACAGAACAGGGCAATTATCGAGTGATTCATGCCCCAGGCCCAGCTCCTGGCAGTCAGAGGCTTCAGGACACCAAGAGCATGGCGTGATATCCATGACCATCTTGGCTAATAGCTATAGATGGACCTATCCTCCATTAACTTATCTAATTCTTTTCTGAACCCAGTTATACCTTTGGCCTTCACAATATCCCCTGGAAATGAGTTCCACAGGTTAACTGAGTGTTGCGTAAAGCAGTGGTTCTCAAACTAGGGCCGCCGCTTGTTCAGGGAAAGCCCCTGGCGGGCCAGGCTGGTTTGTTTACCTGCCGCGTCCTCAGGTTTGGCCGATCGCGGATCCCACTGGCCACGGTTCACCGCTCCACGCCAATGGGGGCTGCAGGAAGGGCGTCCAGCACATCCCTCGGCCCTGTGCCGCTTCCCACAGGCCCCATTGGCCTGGAGTGGCGAACCGGGGCCAGTGGGAGCCACGATCGGCCGAACCTGCGGACGTGGCAGGTAAACAAACCGGTCCGGCCCGCCAGGGGCTTTCCCTGAACAAGCAGCGGCCCTAGTTTGAGAACCATTGGTGTAAAGTACTTCCTTATGTTTGTTTTAAACATGCTGCCTATTAATTTCATTGGGTGGTCCCTGGTTCTTATTATGTGAAACAATAAAGAACACTATCCCCCTTTGGTTGTCTCTTTTGTAAGCTGAACATTCTCCGGTCTTTTTAATCTCTCTTCAGATGGAGGCTGGTCTATATCCCTAATTCCCCCCGTACTTTTTCCAATTCTAATATATCTTTTTTTGAGATGGGGTGACCAGAACTGCATGCTGTATTCCAGGTGTCAGTGTACCATGGTTTTCTATAGTGACAATTTGCTCCCTATAAGAGCAAAAAACTCTCAGGCACTTCGATAGTACAGGGTGGGGCCCTTTGTATTCAGACAACTCACACTGAGAATCTTCCATCCCTGCCTTTTCTGCATTACTGCATTCTGTCATACAGCTGAGCCGTCTTGCCCAAGGTAGAGGAGAAGCTATAGCTACACTCATGGTGTCAAGTATCAGGGGGTAGCCGTCTTAGTCTGTATCTACAAAAACAACAAGGAGTCTGGTGGCACCTTAAAGACTTAAAGACTGTTAGTCTTTAAGGTGCCACCAGACTCCTTGTTGTTTTTTATAGCTACACTGCCACTGCTGTGGTTCCTATTAATTGTGAAGAAGGGAACAGTCAGCCTGATCTCAACAATTAACAGCTTTTTAGCTCTGGATTTGTTACCACAGTGTCTTGCAAACAGCTTGGATATCATCAAGCCTCATTGTTATTGATGCCAGCTGCGTTATCTGGCCACTGACAAGATGCCAAAACTTACATCTAATAACTGGAAACAGAGAAGCATAAGTGAATATTAAGCAAGCCTGGAATCAGTTTATCAGTAACTAATGTCATATTCTTGCGAGTACATTTTATTCACTGCTAATTCTGGGCTACTTTACTAAATCATAGTGCTTGTAAATTGGAAACAGAAGCCTTAATCACTCCTGTGTTGAATGATTCCTTGTGCTCCCTCTTAAAACTAATCCACATCTGCCTTCACCCAAACAGGGAATGATCCTGGGGCATTCATCATCTTAACCCCTGGAGGACCAGAGTCCCAAATCCAACCATGGCTGTGCCTCCTTTAACATGGGACAGGAAGAGAGCTCCTGGGTCCTTGAGTCCAGTCTCCTGCTATCACAGACCAACCCTGTCGTAGCCTCCCGTTCACAAGCTTATCAACCTGCATCTCAAAACTAGGTGGGTTGTTTGTCTCCACTGCTCTTACTGGGAGGCTGTGGCAGAACTTCACTCCTCTGAACGTCAGAAACCTAATTTCATTCATGGCCAGTTTATATGGATTTTTTTCTTGAGCCAACATTGTCCTTTAGCTTAAATTACCCTTCTCCCAGCCTGCTGCTAACCCCTCGCTCCCCGATGGATTTAGAGAGAGCAATCACATCCCCACTCGGCCCTCGTTTTGCTAGGCTAAACAAGCCAAACTCTCTCAATCTCACAATCCTGTTCTAGAATAACAGAATCACAGAAATGCAGGGCTGGAAGGACCGTTGAAAAGTCAGCCAAGTCTATCTCCCTGCGCTGAGGCAGGGAGATCTAGACCACCCCTGACAGGTGTTTATCCAACCTGTCCTTACAAAGCTCCGATGGCAGAGATACCACAGCCTCCCTTGGCAGCCTATTCCAGAGCTTAACTAGTGGTGTCATTAGAAAGGATTTTCTATTATTTAAACTAAATCCCCCTTGCTGCAGATAAAGCCCATTACATCTTGTCCCACCTTCAGTGGACCTGGAGGACAACTGATCACAACCCTCTTTGTAACAGCCCGTCACATATTTGAAGGCTATTCTCAAGTCCTTCTTCAGTCCTCTTTTCTCAAAACTAAAGAGGTCCAGGGTTTTTTTAAACCTTTCCTCACAGGTCAGGTTTTCTAAACCTTCTATTGGTTTTTGTTGCTCTCCTCTGGACCCTCTCCAGCTTGTTCACCTGTTTCCTAAAGCGTGGTGCCCAAAATTGGGCACAGTACTCCAACTGAGGCCTCATCACTGCCATGCAGAGCGGAACAATTATCTCTCGTGTCTTAAATACAACACTCCTGTTAATACACCCCAGAAAGATATTAGCCTTTTTTGCAACTGCATCACATTGACAACTTATATTCAATTTGTAGGCCACTACAACCCCCAGATTCTTTTCAGCAATGTCACCACCTAGCCAGATATTCCCCATTTTGCAGCTGTGCATTTGATTTTTTCCTTCCTAAGTGCAGGACTTTGCACTGATCTTTACTGAATTTCATCTTGTTGATTTCCAACCAATTCTCTAATTTGTCAAGTTCATTTTGAATTCGAATCCTGTCCTCCCAAGTGCTTGCAACCTCTTCCAGCTTGGTGCACTATGCACAAATTTTATAAGCATATTCTTTACTCTGTTATCCAAGTCATTAATGAAAATACTGACTAGTACAAGACCCAGGACTGACCCATGTGGAACCCCACTAGACACGCCCTCCTAGTTGGACAGCAAATCACTGGTAACTACTCTTTGAGTACAGTCTTTCAACCAGTTGTGCACCCACCTTATAGTAATTTCATCTAGACCACATTTCCCTAGTTTGCATATGAGAATGTCACGTGGGACTGTGTCAAAAGCCTTACTTTTAAGGGGGGGGGGGGGGGGGGTAGCTCAGTGGTTTGAGCATTGGCCTGCTAAACCCAGGGTTGTGAGTTCAATCCTTGAGGGGGCCACTTGGGGATCTGGGGCAAAATCAGTACTTGGTGCTGCTAATGAAGGCAGGGGGCTTGGTCCCTTCCAGTTCTAGGAGATGGGATATCTCCATTAATTATAATTATTATTATTACTAAAATCACAATATATCATGGTTTACTGCTTCCCCTTTATCTGCTAGGCCAGTAACTCTTATCAGAGAAGGAAATTAGGTTGTTTTGTCATGACTTTTTCTTCATAAATCCGTGCCAGCTATTCCTTATAATCTTGTTATCCTCTAGGGTCTTATAAACGGATTGTTTCATAATTGGTTCCAGTATCTTTTCAGGTACCGAAGTTAGGCTGACTGGTCTATAATTCCCTGGGTCCTCTTCGTTCCCCTTTTAAAAGATAGGTGCTATGTTTGTGCGCCTCCAGTCCTCCGGGACCTCGCCAGGTCTCCACGCGTTTTTGAAGACAATGGCTAACAGTTCAGAGATTGCTTCAGCTTGTTTCTTAATTATTCTAGGATGAATCCCATCAGGCCCTGCCAACTTGAATACATCTAACTCATCTAAGTTTTCTTTATCCTGTTCTTTTCCGATTTTGGCTTGCATGCCTTCACCCTTGTTAATATTAACTGTATTGAGTATCTGATCACAATTAACCTTTTTAACGAAAACTGAAGCAAAATAGGCATTAAACACCTTAGCCTTAAGAACATAAGAACGGCCATACTGGGTCAGACCAAGGGTCCATCTAGCCCAGTATTCTGTCTTCTAACAGTGGCCAATGCCAGATGCTTCAGAGGGAATGAATAGAATAGGTCATCGTCAAAGTGCTCCATCCCCTGTCGCCCATTCCCAGCCTTCTTGATGTCAGTTATTAGCTCTCCTTCCCTACTTAGTAGAAGACCTACATTTTCCTTCATCTTTCTCTTGCTCCTAATACATTTAAAGAACCTCTTATTGCCTTTTATGTCCCTTGCTCGGTGTGGAAGTACAGGTGTTTTGCATGCAACAGGCAACCCCTCGTCTTGGGGCCATGAGCTGGATTTCAAGGGACAGACTGACCCTGCTAATCCAGGAGTGCTGCTACAATTAAAGTGCCTCAGGAACCCAGTCTGGGATTGCCAGCATGCTGTTGTGCTACCTGGTGGCAGTGGGACATTGGTCCACGGTGAACAGAACTGACCCACAAATCCATTCCACGTGGGTCAAACAGACACGAGATGGAAATTATTCACCCGCTGAAAATCCAGAAGAGGAAGAACAATGGGAAACCAATAGCTGCCTGGAGCTCACTATTATTCTTTGATTGCTGTTGCAATATAAATGTTAGACTTCCAAACTGTCTTTCCCTTTCTAGCCGTCGCTTGTTCATGGGCCCACGGCAGTGACAGCACACTGAACGCTAACTGCGGCATCCCAAGGGCTGCTTGCCGGAGCAGCGTCTAGCACATTAGGCAGTGTCTGCTACTCAAGCAAACAGTGGGAAATGGAGCTATTTGAAGAAACGTCAGCAGAAAGAGACAGAAGGCATTGACCCAAAGAGACGACCCAAACAGACTCTCCGCTCATTGTCGGTCGGCACAGGAACTAGATGAGGGCTGAGCCTTGGTTAATGAAAGAAGAAACTTCAGTCAGCGAGAATCAGTCACTCTTCCTAGTGCTGGCAGCTGAATTCCCAACACTGCCTGTGGACCTGCTAATTCCCGGAGCAGCAAAACCCACGTGCCAGCTGACAAATGACAGGTGAATGGTGCTCCAGAAGCAATCAATGTTCCACTTAAAACTCATGAGCGGCTTCCTGTGAGTAAGACTCCCACCTTTACACCGCCTTGCTTTGCAGCCCCCTGACATCAAGTTCCTTTCCGAATCTGAGCTCTACATGCCCAGAGACAAGTCTACTGCCCTGCTACAAACAGATTAGTCAACCTCCTGCAGAGGCTCGCCAGCCATCTGTGGAGTTTAACACTCCCCTTTCCCCAGGAAAGGGACAAGAGAGCTGAAGAATCTCTAGGCTTCCAACAGTTTTCTAAGAGGAAAGTGACTCTGCCACTGGCCCCAAATGTCCAATTTCCTTTCAGAGCAGATCTTGCTTGTGTTTTATTACTGTTGTCTCAGCCCAGCTGCAAAGCCAGGGCTGGCATTTCATGCGGCTGATGCGTCGCATTAATTCTATTGGCCTCCTGAAACTGAAGCATGCGATGCAGTCTAGCTGCGTGAAAACCCCAGCCTCGCTTTGAAAGGGTTCAAGCAGAGATGCCATGCTCCGATTCTATTAATCTATGTAAATAAAAAGGGGAGGGGAAAGACTTTCACAAGAGGCCGCACACCAGACTGTCACGAGTCACATCCCAACATCAGACTAGGCCATTTGCACATTAACACAAAGTTACGGCTGCCTCTCCCAGCCTGAGCTGTTTGCCAATATCCACGGCCCGGCAGGCTCGTTTCTGCTAAGAGGAGAAATCGATGCTGCGAGTCCAGGACATTTTTGTTTATTTATGGACATGTGTACACAAAGTCCTGTCCCCCTGGTCAGGAACAAGCAGCCAGCAGCTTCCTCGCTCAGAAAGAGCCCACGTCTGCCCCTCCAGCAAAACCCACTAGCACTGTGTGGGGCAGGTCATCTGTACATAAACCGGAAAAGGGTTTACCCCACAACCGATTCCAACCCCACTGGCTTATGGTTAGCCCTATCATGCAACACATAACCAGCTCCCACTCCCACATCGGGCTGCCACAGGATGTGGCAAGACATCTGCCAACGTCTCCAACTGGGGACAGTGTAACTCAAAGGGAACCTGTAAACAATTCAAGCAGGAGGGCCTTGAGAACAGTGGCTCCAACAGAGCGCAGTACTCCAGGGCACAAAGGATCAGGGATAAAGGCAACTGCACACACACGATCCCCTCAGCCCCTTTAGATATTCTAAAACAGCGGGGGTTACGCCAAAACGACATTTTGCAGCTGCAACATTTTCCATGCAAGAATGTCGGGAATTGTTAGTGCTCACACCTCAAAGAAAGCCGTTTACTTCTTCCTTCATGTCTCACACCATCCATCAGCAACTCCCAATCCATTTAGAAAGGCAAATGCTACGTTTTGTAAAAACCAAAGACCCCAAGAAACAAATATTTCAGCGAGAATTGCAGTGTCGTTAGCAAGCGTGTCGTTTTCTCCCAACCCTTTGCGCCCCAGGAAGCTCAGAGATACCATGAAATACAGCCACTGCATTTAGTTACTGCACGAAAAATGGCTCCGGGCAGTTTTCAAAGAGCTAATTCTCTGAGACGCTGCACACTGCCCTCCTGAGACAACGGAATAGTTGATCCAAAACAGACCAAGAATGTAAGCGAACTTTAAAGAGATCTTAGAACACATGGGGATGGAGGGTCGGCTACCACCCACAAGATATATAACCCCATTTGTTCTAGGAGGAAAACCTGTCCTGTCATATTAAGGCACAGGATTTAGATACTAATAGGCATTTTCACAGGGACGGATCTTAGCGCCACCACAGCTACAGAATGTGGTTTGTTCAGCAATACACAACATAAAGGTTTGCTGCATCCATTTAGCACCACAATAACAGACAATTCCAGACTGTAATTGTTTGCAATAAACCTATAAGTCTTTGGCTGGTATTAACGAAGAACATTTTCTCTGCATGGCTCATAAAGTCGGAGGGTGACTAGCTCCCCTCCCCCCGCAGACTTGTAACATAGCAACATGTATTTTTATAGCCCCTTTATTATGCACGGCTTTTTGCTGCACCCGGATAAAAAAGAAAGCAAACAGAAGTTCGATTAACAGCTCATTATTACACAATATTTCTCTGTAATCATTTGCTAACAAGGGAGATTAAATTAATGGGGGAGAAAAAAAGAACAAGGACCCAGGCTCTTGCTCAACGGCGTGATACCATAAATGCTTTGAACTGGAGAAAGACAAAAGCAGTCACACAAATGTCATATTCATCATATCCATGAGCTAAATCGAGATCACATTGAGTCAAGTAGCTCTCCAGGTAAACCTAGGTGCTATTCAGACGCTCCAATCTTTCCACCGAGAACTGGTCTAATTTAGGGAAATTTGCACCCTCATAGGTTACATCAGTGCCACATTGTGCACTGGTGCAGTGTCTACATTAGGGGGTTTGCCCCAGTGTAACTGCGTGCAAGCTTCCCTTGTCTGTACATAGCCAATGCCCAAACCTAAGTCGGGAGTCTGAGCGACTGGAGGGGGCCGGCTTTCAGAAGGTCCTTACCAGCTTCAGCCACTAAAAGTCCAGTAGAATGACAGAAGTCGGGAGTCAGATTTCAGAGTAGCAGCCGTGTTGGTCTGTAGCCGCAAAAAGAACAGGCGGACTCGTGTCACCTTAGAGGCTAACAAATTTATCTGAGCATAAGCTTTCGTGGGCTACAGAAGTGACTCCCATCTCCCTGACAGTGCAGGTGTGTAACTGCGAGTGTTTTTTCCAGCCTCGGTACAGACTCCTTCACACTACTTCCCTTGCAAGAGTAGGCGTGTCAGTCTCAGTGAACTGGTCAATTGGTACCTTGGATTACTGTGTTCAGTGTACCTCCACTCCCCCAGGGCATGCCGAACCCCCATCTTACTTCCTCTCCTGAACTATGGGGAGCGTTCCAGCAGTTGCAGTACCCTCCAAATGGGGCTGCACAACAGTGGTGGATAAAGTGATTGTCTCCTGCTGAGTCACTGCGGCACGTGTAGCTCGTTAACTCCACCGACTATCCTGGAGGAGGGCATGACACTTTGGTCAGGGGGAGCTCAGGTCTTGGACAGAGAGGCCCCCATGTATGCGTGTTGGATACGGCAATCACCCTGCAAAAGGTTCCAATGCCTATTCATAGTCATCAGCAGAAGGACCCGACCACCCCAATGCATTGCACTGACGTTTCCCAATAAACTGGCATCTCTTCTGCATGCAGGATGCCTACCTGCAAACTGTTCTGCAGTGCGCAGGCTGTAGGGACACAGATGCTAAAGATGGAGACCTACCATCGCCACAGCTAGTAAACCTGACAACATATATATGGTTTCCCTTACAGTCATTAAACAGCTATCACAGTTGATTTTAATCCACAGGCCACAAGTCCACACCAGGGGTGTACACCTGGCAATATGCATATAGTCAGAGTGGTCTGGGCTCCTTTAGGATGAAAACTGCACTCAGCATAATTTAATCCATGTGCAGTTGAAGTCCCGGTGGGGAATAAATACTGCAGAGCGGAGGCCTGGGTGAGGGACCCATCACGGCATCGCTTCTAGTAAAAGCTGTGACGCGGAAAAGCACAAGTAAAGCGGCTTAACTAGTTGGTTATCGACCAGCCCTCAGAAGTGGAGAGCTGAGTCATTTCAGCACCACTCAATTACCGAACCTTTTAATTTTAAATGTTACCTTCCCTGAGAATCACGATTAGCAACACACGAGCAGCTCGATCAGGCAGCTCGCGTCGGCTCTCTGGAAGACAGACGGTAATGCAGTGAGAGCAACCAACGTTCCTTTGACAGCCATTCCATCTTCCCTGCCCCACAGCCTCCTCGGCTACATTACGAAATAGCAATGGCCCTGGGCGGCAGCGTGGCCTCTGGAGAGCAAAGCCAACGTCAAATGTATTTCTGGGGACCAGGGGTTGTATTCCCCCTCCAGACTTCCAGATGTCTCACAAACCACATTCTCAGTGTACAGTATTAAATTTCTTGGCCTTGGTAACATTTTTGTACGTCTAGAGCCCCATCCACCCAGGGACACCAGAGCCCAGAAGTTAAGCCTTTCAGCTTCCCTGTGAGTTAGGCGAACGTTATCTCCATTTGGGGATGGTGAAACTGCAGCTATGACTAGCCCAAAGTGCCACAGCGAGAAGAAAACCCAGGTCTCCTGTCCCCTCCCCGAAGCACTCACTGACCTTTGTGGGCAGCATTGAAGTCCAGCAAGGGATGACACGTCCCTAACTCTTATTAGCATCAGTTACACATGGGGGTTACACAAGTCTACTAAAGGAAGAAGAGATCAGCTGCGTCTCTGTCATCCATACGACATCGAGGTGACCAGGTCATCTGGTACAACAAACAGTCATTGCGGTAGTACATTGTCACAAGCTCACTCTTGCTCCCGCTTCAAAAAAATGGAGCTTCTCTCCTTCTCCTGGATATTGTACTTCCATAAAATTCTTCACAGCGCCTCTAACGACCCAGGGAATGTCACGGTCTGCTCCACCCATGCTGAATCCCTTCGAGGTCGAGCTACCCTCAGTCAGGTTTCGCACCCTCAACTCAAACACGGTAAGAATTACAGGTCCAATTCCCCTCTCCCTTTCACCAGCTTTACGCTGGTAAGACTCCAGCAACGTGAGTGGACTTACATTGGATTTGTACCGATGTCAGTGAAAGGAGAACCAAGCGCATTAGCACTAAACCTATTTTAAAAGGACTAATCTTGGAACAGCGAGAGGAGATAAGGCTCTGAGGAGGAAATGACCTACCTTTCTGTTCATCTTAATTTGGGTTCCTGAGATTCTGCCCTGAATAAACCTACATACTGGCTTATGTACCTGGTTCAAGGGACCTGCTATTTCCTGATGTGGACTTCTGCCCCGTTTGTATCATGATCTAGTCATGCCTGGTTCACCTCGTCATTACAGAGCCCTGGCCTGCAAGCCTGTCACAAGCACATTCTGCCAGCGTTTAAGTCCCGATATATATTCGAGAAGAAGCCACTTGCAAATCAGGCAATTACTCTGTGGCATGTGTCTTTTGCACTAGAGTTCTGGAAGGTGGAGTGACAGACAGGTCTCGTCACTGGACCAAGAGAAGTGTGTTTAACATATGCCTCTAAAGATCTACTAAAGTCTAAAATGGTTCAAGGCATGCAGCTAAATCAGGCAGGACTGACACAGTTTAGATAAAACGCTGTCATGATCCTCAGGTTTTTCTTAATTGCAATTGTCAAATCTCTCTTCAACCCCTTGCATTGGGTACTAGGCAAAGGCAGATGGAAGTAACTGAAGCACGTCACGTCTAAGCAAGGATCAAAGGAGGCTACACCATTTAGAACTGTATTAAAAGCAAGCCCCATTCACATTTTGGAAGGATACTCTTGGGACACAAGAAATCTGGGTTAGATTCTCTGCTCTACCACACACTAGAGAGACTGTTGTGATCATCTAGTCTGATGTCCTAGCTGACACGGACCATACGACTTCCCTGGATTCATTCCCGTTTGAACTAAAGCACATCTTTAGAAAAACATCCAATCTTGATTTTAAAATCTCCCGTGAGGGACAATCCATCCCATCCCAAGGTAAGTGATTCCAGTGGTTAGTTCCCATCACACTGTTAAAAACCATGCACCTCATTCTGAGTCTGTATTTGTCTAGCCTCAGCTTCCAGCCCGTGGAAGGGTTTAGAGAAGCCCGTGGAAGGGTTTAGAGAAGCCCGCGGGCAGACCCTGGGTCAGAGTGTTCTCAAAGGGAAATCTCTGCGGCCTTATCGCTATCACTGTATGCTACAAATCAACTTCTCTGAGCAGAGAGAGCGCTGCTCAGCATTCTAAATAAAGTCCACCCAGCGCCACGTATAAAACAGCTACGCTGTTCCGGTCTCTTCCTACTGCCTCGCCAGCCAAGCACACCCAATAAACCCCAATGAGACTCCAAGCATCTCCGACGGGCACAGAGAATTGCTCCCGCAGGATATAAAGTGGGACCAAAGTTCTTGTTCTATGTATGGTACGCTGGCTTAATTAGCGAACGACTGTAAAATGTTATCAAACCACCAATGACATCCCTTGTGCTGCACAAGATGCAAAGACCCAAAAAACTCCACAATGGGGGTGGGGGCGCGCGCGCAGGGAGCGTGCTGCAGGTGCTGCTTATCATGCCGACGTCAATTGTCTCAATGTTCCCTCGCTATTCTCCCCATCCGGAGACCCCCCTCTCGTCTGTCAGCTCGCCAGGGCAGGGGCTGGCTTAATGGCCCCAGGATTGTATTATCTGAGCACCTCATCATATGATGTATTTATCCCCCCAAAACCCCTGGTCAGTAGGTCAGTGTTATCCCCAATTCACAGATGAGGGAACTGAGAGACAGAGCGATTAAGCAATTTGCTGAAAGTAACTGAATGTTTATGGCAAAGCAAACCCAGGTCTCCGGGGTCCCAGGCCAACCCCTAACCACCGGACCATCCTTCCTCCATGCATACAGCCCCAAGCACAATGGGGTTAAGGTGCTACCACAAACCAAGTCAACCCCCACCCCAAAGAGCTTATTGTTCAAATTGAAAAGTGTAACATTTGCATGAATGGCAGTTCTTTATAATGAGTCTTCAAAGTAGACAGCTCGTCAAATGAATCCGCTGAGTGATTCAGAGTTTACTCTGATAACGAGTTGTCATTGTGCTGCCTTTTTTAAGATATATATATTTTTGGTGAGCTACATAAAAGCCATTTTCCTTTCGTTGACATGTTCAAACACCCGGGGCTTGCAATCTTACTCACTTTTTTCATTTTAATGGCAGGTTTCTGTTTCACGGCAGATGCGTTAATTTGGGCCTGGCACCTGTTTGTGAATTCGCACGCAGCACAGGATCAAAGAAAAGCTCAACCCGTCTGCTTGCCAGGGGATAAACAGAACCTTGCCACTTGAAATAGCCAGGTGAGTCCTGTAAATCGTCTCAAACAGAGCTCAGCACCGAACAGCCCCCTTCGGAGAGTCGAGTCCTTACCATGGGTAGCCCACCACTGGTTAGGTGCCACTAATACTGAGTGCCCAACTTGAAACGCCCCCAGCCTGATTTTCAGAGGTGCTTCACCCCACCCAGCTCCCTGACTAGCCAGTGCAGACCCCAGAGTATAGGTGCTCTCCTATCTGCCTGCAGCACCACTCCAGCACCCACTGGGGACATGGAAACCTCCGGGTGACAGCTTAAGCAGCAAAAGATACTCTGTTCATATCCAATCTCACCCGCAGAGAAAGGAAAAGAAAATCAGAAGACGACGTCTGATACCTACCCCAAATTATTCTTTACACGAGGTATTTTCCTCATGGCCTGGCCACTCAGCCTCGGTTAGGTGCCTTAGGAGTACCGAATCAACCCAGAACACTTTGGCAAACGTCGCCTTTACAATTTTTGTGCCAAGCCCCCACCAATAATTGAATTTCACAGCCAGCAAAGGCCTGCGCTATAGAGTAGAAAATCTCCTATGATAAGAAGGGGGGGGGGGGAAATGAAGTAATCAGGCTGAGCTGCAGGGAAATAAGCCCTTTATCATGATTGCAAATGCAAAGCAAAATAGAAAGGAATAATGGAAAAACCTCGCACTTACTGCGACAAGGGGGACTGAGCTGACCACGAGGAGTGGAATTAAATTTGGGTTCGCTGGCTGCAGGTTTGTGGGGATAAACCCTTTTTACTTCTTCCCACCCATAAACCTCCAATGACCATTTCTAGAACAACGCTGGGGATTCCCGTATAGCTTTCATTTTCTGGCAGTCTAGCCACTGTGTATATAAATAAGCATAAAGTGCTGGAGAAGGGGATTTAGCTCAGAATTGGATTCAGGGTATCACTTCTGTTTACCTTTGGACTTCAGATGCAATGGCTTTCGGAGTGTTTGCTGTATAATAGCAACCTATAGACACTAATTAAAAGAGCAGCCAGCTTATCGACAATCACACACTGGCAGCAAGTATTACTTTACCTGCATTACTAAGAACACTATCCGTTACTAGAGGCAGAGAACTCTACAGCGTCTCTGGGCTCCTTTTATTTATTTCCATTTCTCTTAAGTTTGAGAAGGAAAAATCAGAGTCAATTTCATTTATGTTTCTAGCCCATTTCACGTTCGGATTTAGGGATACAATGTTTGGGCTTCAAAGGGGAGGTCTTAAAAAAAATAAACCCATACAACGTTTCATAGGAATTTGAAATGAAAACCCCCAAGTTGTAGAAACGTTTCAATGGGCATCTGGTTTCCACGAAAACTAAATCCGGGGCCAAACTGAAATCAACAGGTTCCCACTAACGTCTTTACGGCTTTCAGTGGATTCGGCGTATTGATTTAGGTGATTATTTTGCAGTTTAATTTTGGGTAATGTGTGTTGTAGCTGTTCTGAGGGAGCATGCCTGAGGCGTTGGTTAGCCTGTGTCTGGAGCATGCACCATAGGAAAAATTTACCTCTCTGCAGAAGGGACCAGCACAACACCTTCCAAGACCAATGAAGATCTAGGTGCCTGTGCTGGCCCTTTGCACCCCTTGGCTACAGAGCTTGTTGTATGTATTTTAATGATTGCACTGCAAGCCAAACCGTAAAGACAGCATTGGTGGAAATTTTCTTATTTATCCACATTAGAGTTTTACGCTGCTGCCCGGCACCATGGGGTCTGAGCACCTGCCACATAAAATCAATAGCAATAGAGAAGTCCTGGCGCGTCTTTCCTTTCAGGTTAAAACCTCTGCTTGGGGTGGGGGTTTATTTTAAAAAATATAAATTAAGTAAATCTAATGTGGCTGATTTGTTTCAAGGGTCAACTGGGCTATAAGGTGGTTTCAACGGAGTCTCCTTTTTGAGGCACGAGGTCTTTCCAAAGAGGAAGGTTTTGTAGCATTTCCTGATGACAGTTTCCCCAGCTAAGCTCCCCAGAAAGGTTTCCGCTATTCAGTTAATCGGAGCAGAATCTGTGCTTTCATGCCCTGTGGAAGAGCCCCTGGGGAAGCCATGAAGAACAAAGTGGAAGGGCTGCTTTTTATTGATCTCAGCGTAGGGGGACGGGGGGAGAAACAAGGGGGAAATCAAGAATGCAGAGAGCGAGCTCTGACTCACATTTATTGGGGGTGGGGGATTCAATCTTTTCCCACTTTACCCTTGTGTGTTGTGAAGCTGTCTCCCGAAAATACCTCCACTCCAGCACACCCTTGAAAAGTTGGTGTCAGTTGCGGGGAGGTGAACAAAATATCACTACATGCTGGAGTCAGTTTCATCTCTCTCTAATCAGGTCTAGTGATATAAAAATTGCATCTTGATCTTTTCCTGGTGCCAATGACAGGAATGTGACAAGTTTCCTCCCCCTCACCTCCCCCCACCATATTTCTGAAGGCTGTTTAAAACATCAGAGCCAAGCTCGATGCATGTTTAACAACTGGTCTCTGCTTTACGTTTGATGTAACGGCAGAAAGGGGGTGTGGTCGGCGCACTTCCCCCTGGCTTGGCCCAGAGTTACTCAGTCCTCAGGAAACCAATTAGCAGCACACTGCAGAAAGGGCATGATCCATGAAGATGGAGTGCCCTTTAATAACGTATTACTGCTGGATGTTGTCCTGTGTTGGGGATATGATCCATTGAGAGCTGTGAGGTCCTGAGATGCCATAGTGATCAGGGCCACTGGGTGACCTTGGGCAAGTCACTGCACCTCCGTGCCTCAGTTTCTCCATCTGTAAAATGGGGATAATGATAGCGACCGCCTTTGTAAAGTCTCTCATTTCTAGTGATAGCTGCTCTATCAGAGCTAGGTGGTATTATTGGGAGGGTGTTTTCTGTACGACTGTTTTAGTTTAAGTATTTCTCATTAGGGGCCCTGTCGGTGGGCTTGGCTTCACGGAAGAGTTAACCCCACCTCTCACTGGGGCATTGGCTCTAAGCCGACTCCTGTCCACACCATAGGTGCTGGAACTAGGGGTGCTGCCGGAGCCCCTGGCTTGATGGGGTTTCCAGCATATACAGGGTTTATAGTGCAGCACCAGTGCGGACGCAGTCGCGTGGACACGCTCAATGCAGGCTTTGCCTTGGGGCAGCTCACCACCCACGTTAACTCTGCAGTGACAGACGGACCTTAGGATGCGTCCTGGCTGAAAGGAGGAGATGAGATGGTGGGTGCCTAGGGACTGTGTGTTTGAAAATCCTCTCTCTGATCCAAGTGCTAGGAAACCGACTTTGCTTGAGGAAAGACAGTTGGTCCCGGTAGCACTGAGCACAGGCTCCCACGAGGAGGAAATGCATGTACCTGAAACCTAGCGTGTCCTGCAGGGCAACAGCAGCTGGTGTCCAGGGCAGTGTAGACAGGTCCCAGTCTCAGGGTGGAACTCAGACATGCACGGGCACGAGGCCTATCCCCCGAGCTGGGTGCACTCGGAGACCAGCCAGAGGTGCAGTTAGCCCTGTAACCTTACCAGTGCACTTCAACGCTGATTACTACTTAGCGAGCGTAGGTTAGTTGCAAAGCGCCATGGAATGCTTGGTATTTCTCTAGCAACTCAGCATTCAAAGCCCTTCACAAACATCCAGCCTCTCACACAGGTGGGAACGGTCCCCATTTTACAGGTAGGAAAACTCTGGCCCGGGCGAGTCACACATGAAGGGGTGCCACTGGAGAGAACTCCCAGTCCCCTGCTCTAACTACTGGGGAGCGGTGACTGTTCCCTCCCTGCTTACCACATGCCTGGTCGGCAGGTGTCCCCGAATTACTGGTGGTTGTGTGCTACGACAGCAACTATGGAAAGGCTTCCCGTTCTGTGCTTTTGTTTTCCTTCCGCCGCGGTCCGCTGCCATTTTTATTGGCTGCCACCTGATTTAGTATTCGCTCCCTGCGGCAGGGGCCTTACCTTACAAACTGCCTATAAAATAGACCAACCCAATAATCCCAGACTTTCATCCAGCACCACCTCTCCCCAACCCCAGATTTCAAAGAAGAAATAAAATCCCTGAGCTAGAGTACCTGCCCCTCTCTGTTTAGGGTGGTGCCATATTGCTTCATTTAATCCTCTAAGAGCAATGTTCCATCTCAGAGCTATGCTTTTTGAACACACACAAGAGGGAGATTTGCTCCATGTGGAACAGTCCACGGAGACACTCACTCACTCTAACCCTCCTATTCTGTCAGTCCCGGAAGATAAAGCAGTGAGCAGCACACACAAGCCAGCCTGTTAGACCTCCTGCAGCAACCTAGCGAATGTCAGAATCAGGTCTCCAAAGCCGCTCTGGCTGGGGTTCCAGTCCCGTCCTGAAGAACTTAAATCAAAAAGCACAGAGACAGACACAAGCATGTCCATTGGTTAATGGCTGGAATAAAGATTTGCCTGCCACCCGCAGCGAGGATGTGCAGCTAATGATCTGTGCATCCTGGAAGGAGCTAAACACAACAAATTAAAGGGAACTTTTAAGGGGCATGCTTCAAAGGACTTAAGAAATTGCATACGAGAAACCTCTATCCCCATTATGAACTAATGCGAGGACTCAGCCCAATTGAATCTTTTCAGCATCACAGAATAATTAGCCCATTGAATCCGCACAGGAGACTTGCTATAGAGAGCTCTGCATCTTAGCATGGGTGTATGTAGGCATATGCAACCAGCGAGCAACGCATCTCCCGGGGGGCCATTCCTTTTGATGAATTTGCTCTTCCAGGAGACTTCGTATCACTCTCTCACTAGATCTCTCTAACTGCCCCCACTGCGTTAGTGACCGTACTGCCTTGTTAGCTTGGTGTCTCACGGGTGCCAGACTGCCCAGTGGTCCGAATACAAGAGCTCCCACGTTCTAAGCCTAGTGCTGACAGACAGACACCTTTCTGAGCCACAGAGAAGTCACAACCAAGTCTCTGTCTCTCGAGTGTGAGCAGAGCATCCAAAAGTCAAAGTCTGAGTGGCTCTGGCTGGACACAGATCGTATTGTGCCATGTGACAACAGTAGAGAATTAGCGTTGCTTTCTTCTAAGGCCTTGTCTACACTACAAAGTTTTGTCGGGCCGACAAAACTGGGGAGGTGTACACACTACAAAGCGACTTTTGGCAGCAAAACTCTGCTGTTTTGCCAACATAATAAAACCGCCTCAACAAGAGGCATAAAGCCTTTGGCGGCAAAGCTAAAGCGACAAAGGGTCAGTGTAGACAGTGCTGTACATTATGTCGACAGAACTGGCTTCCCCCAGTATCCCACCATGCCTGCCTTGCTGTTTGGATCTCTGCTGCCCTGCAGGCATGTGCCCCTCCCCTTTCAAAGCTCCAGGAAGTGTCTGACAGCGGAGACTGCTGCTCCCTTGGTCAGCCCTGCTGTCTCCCCGGTCACAGAGACACCACTCTCCTCTCCCTCACCGCTGTCCCACTTCAGTTGAAAAGTAGCTGACAATCTTCCAGGATGCCCCTGGAAGGATGAGATTGAGAAACCTGCATCATGTGATGCTGTACCTGCCCCAGGAGGCATTGCAAACCCTTCCCAAAGCACCCTGTGGCCAGTTGCATAGTGGGATAGCTACCCACAGTGCTCTGCTCTCTGTGTCGATGCCAGAGCTGCTAGTGTGGGTGCACTCTGCTGACCCAAGGAGCTAGTGTGGACATGCAACAGATGTTTTAATGAAAGCAGCATACCTGTTGCTGACAAAACTGGCCTTGTCTACACTGGCAAGTTTCTGCGCAGTAAAGCAGCTTTGAGCGCTGGAACTCCCGAGGGGTACACACCGCCAAGCCACTGAGCGCGCAGAAACTGTGGAGTTGCAGCTCCGTAAAAAAAAAAAAACCACCCTGATGAAAGGCGTACAGCTCTCTGTGCTGGGGCTACAGCGCTGCGGTGCCAGTCTAGACACCCTGGTTGATTACAAGGCTGCAATTGGCCTCAGGTCAGGTGTCCCACAATGCCTGTTCTCACCTCTCTGGTCATCGGTTTGAACTCGACTGCCCTGCCCTCAGGTGACCAACCATCAGCCCCACCCTGTAAATTCCTTGGGAATTTTGAAAGTCCCCTTCCTGTTTGCTCGGTGACACGTGCAGTGGTCTCAGCGCATCCTTCCAGGTGACCCCCCGCTTGGAGCAATGCCGACCTGCTGGACCTCATCAGCATTTGGGGAGAGGAGGCTGTCCAGTGCCAGCTGTGCTCCAGCCGTAGGAATTAGGATACCTACGAACAGATTTCACGATGCATGACAGAAAGGGGCCATGACCGGGACACACAGCAGTGCAGGGTCAAAGTGAGGGAGCCGTGGAACGTCTACCACAAGGCGCAGGAGGCAAACCGCCGCTCCGGTGCTGCACCCATGAGCTGCCAGTTCTACAAAGAGCTGGACACGATACTCGGTGGCGACCCCACCTCCTCCACAAAGGCCACTCTGAATACTTCGGTGGCCAGTCGAGAGTGAACCGAGCCAGGAGGAGGAAATCTTGGACGAAGATGTGGAGGGGGAGGGGGATGCAGAGGCAGAGGACGACTCGGAGGTCAGAGATGCATGCAGTCAGGAGCTCCTCTCTACCCCAGAGGAGACTAGCCAGTCACAGCTGTCGGAGCCTGGCGAAGCACAAACAGGAAAGGAGGCCCCTGGTAAGTGGCTTTGATTTGGGGAATCACTGAAGCGAGTTGTTGGGGGCAGGAGGGTTACAGAAACCAGGCTTCTGTCTGTATGATGCACGTACCACCACATACCTAGTCTGAGCGGTGGAACAGGCTGTTGATTGACTCCCTCCCTTCACGGGAATCTGCCTCCGAGATCTCCACGAAACGCTCACGGAGATACGGGGCAATCCGCTGCCGCAGGTTCTTCAGCAGAGCTACGTTGTTTCTTGCCCCATTAAGGGTAACTTTCCCGTGCCGCTCTGCCGTCACTGGGGGACGATTGCTGCACACAGGGGAGCCGCATAAGGGCCAGGGCGGAAGAAGCCACAATCTTGGGGAAGCCCCCCCCCCCTTGATTCCCTGCTCACCCTCAGCAGCAAGATATCTTCCATAATGAACACAGCCTGTGGAAAATGTGGGGACAGGAATGATTATAAGGCCCCCCCCTTACAGTGCTGGCTTTCCCCAAGGGCCATGTGGCCAGTTTACAGTACGGCCCTGGACACTGATTTCCCCTGCCCCCGCAGTTACTTGCCATTTTGGGGGTCTTTTGGCTCACGTGTGCTTGCCTGGGGTCAGCAAGTTAGTGACAGGTATGTGAACAGTGGCTGTGTTTTAAATCAGTGTTTTCTGTGTGTTGCAAACAATACTGCTTCTGTAAAATGTAGCATTTTGGCTTCACAGAGATGACCTTGGGAGCCCAGCCTCCCTCTTTGTTATCGCCGGCTGAACGGCTGCGCAGAATTAGAAAGCGGCCACCAAGAACTAAAGAGGACTTTCTGCGTGATGTCATGATGCCCTCCGTGGCCGAAAAACAAGACCTGAAGGAGTGGCGGGACAGCGAGACAAGGGACCAAAAGGAGAACGCAGCGCGCCAGAACGAAGCGGCTCTTAAACGTCATGGAGCACCAATGCGAAGCAATGCATCACGGGGCACTGGGACAGGACCCAGGATGCCCCGCAACCCCCTCCACCTTCCCACCGCTCTTAGCGGCAGAAGAGGAGGTGCTCCTCTGTGGGATAGCTGCCCAGAGCGCACCGCTCCGAATACCGCTGGAGTGCCGCACACGTGAACACACTATTGTGCAGGCCGCTGACAGTGTGAACACACAACAGCGGCTTCCCTTCAGCGCTCTCTGATGTAACTCTGCCAGCGTAGACACAGGCCTTGTCTACACCACAAAAGGTAACTCTGGACAAGGAATTTTGCTAGGAAAAAAAAAAAAAAAAAAAGAACACAGTACAGGCCCCAAAGTTCCTCACTCTCCCCCCTCTGCTTCACAGTAGAGCTTCTACCTTGAACTTGCCCACCTCACCTCCCATGTGGCTTCCAGAGAGATATTCAAAGCAACAGTACCCAGATCCGCATGGTACGTGTCTACCCTCAAATTGGCTGCACAGTGGTCTAGCCACAACAGGTGTCCTTAACATGAGAATTCACCCTGAAAGTTATGAATTTGTTTCTGCAACAGTTGCTTAAAACGTTGCAATTTCCATGAACGACCCTGCCCCGAAACTTGTTTGCTAAAATAAGAGCCAAACTACAACGTTCTACATGACTTTGTTTCAAGTGTCAAACATTTGTGCATTTTTGGTTTTTTGCCATATCATCCCAGATCAGTTGCTCGACACGCCAAGGCAGTAGCTAGGAGGGTGAAATTCCTCTTCAGTGGACCTAGTGCTGTCTACACCAAGGTTAGCTCGGTTTAACTGTATCGCTCAGGGGTGTGGATTTTTCACACCTCTGAGTGACATGGTTACAGCACCCTAATTTCCTAGGCCAAAATCTCCACCGGGATTAAACGAGACCCCTGCTTCATGCTATAGCATAAATAAACTGTCCACTCTTGAATAGTCCGTACCTTGCTCGTTCAACCTGTAGCACTTGAGCCTGCTAATTAAAATATGTATTCAATTCACCGCCTGGGAGATTCCAGGAGTAGCCAAGAAATGCTCACGCCTCCAGAACAGTGGAGGCCCTGCAAGACACTACAAATTAAATCAATCGTATCAATATTTCCATAAAGCAAAATACAGGCAAATTTCTGGGCCTGCAGAATACACACTCCAGGTTGATCTACAGCTAATACAAGTTTTACAGAAGGCATTTGAAAGAAATAGCGAGGGATGATCCCAGCCTTCAACATGGCTTAATTGATCTACACTGTACGCTGAGGGAAAAAATCCTGTGTCTTAGCTGATAAAGGTTCAGTCAGGTGGGATTCAATCTGCTTCTCTAGATACACTTCCTCCACCGACATCGGCCTTTATACTGGAAATACCGACAGATTCCTAGTTATAACTGAGTTATGGCACATCAGCTCTCATGCAGGATTGGAAATTAACTGCTGGTTGTCCCTTCAGGTCCCATGCACACACCCCCAAAGTTTTCTGAATTAGCCCACACTAATTATTTAGAGGAAGTTTCAGTCCAGCACCATCACAACAGCAGTAACTCCTGCACAATGGCATCTGTTGATGCCAAATGGATTGAAGCTATTAGCAGCTTGACAGGAACACAGCAAAGCACGGCAGGGACTTGGACTCGGACACATCACACTATGCACCGGCAATGCAACAACTCCAGCCATGGTCACTGCTGGGGCATCCCCTTCCAGGGAGCTGGAGATGTGCTGCATTTTAACATGCGGACGGAAGATTAATCACCCAGCCAAGTGAAATCCAGTGGCAGGCGAGTAACACACATTAAACCTCATTATCCTGATCAGTGCAATAATCATCCAGCAAAGCGAGTGTCACACAGTCAGGGGGGTGGTAAAGAATAATATAGTTAATAGTCGTGGGGGACAAGCAAGGAGACACACAAACTATCAGGCTCCTTTCACAGTACTCAGCCTCTTGTTAAAACAGATCTGCTTTCTCCCTATCTTGGCATGCGCAGTGGGGAGAGCGGGCTCCAAATTCCATACCAGTAACATTCAGAGCAAGAAGCCTGGAAGGAGGGGAGGGCGGGCAGGCTGGAGACCGAGGAGCTCCCTAAACCAGATTGGTAATGCAGGCTTCATATGTATTTAGCCTACATCCGCACTTATGGCAGCATGTAGAGTTACAGGCACTACATGTGTAGCAACATACTGCAGCGAAAGGCTCCGGCAGAGGGGAAAGGCTCCGGTAGCAGACACTACACACGGCTAAAAACAGCAGCGTTGGCACGGGAAGCATTGCCTGGGTGCGTAGAGAGCCATGCAGTGTATCTAGCCTGGGGGTTCAGATGCGCAGGGTTCTCCTAACCCTAACCCTCACCGTCTGCACTGGTGCGACACGTGCTAGCCGGGCATGCGGTGTCTGTACCATGCACAGTAAGCTTAGGCCCACCCATAAAGCATGACCTACTCAGAAAGGCCTCCTCACTCTCCGAGTTGCCGGCCAGGACAAGAGACGGTTAAGAGGGGGGTTGATCACGGCCTACCAGTACCTACATGGGGAAGAGATTTCTGATCGTGGGCAGTTCTTTAATCTAGCACAAAGAGGCATCATGCGATCCAAGAGCTGGATAAATTCAAACTAGAAATAAGGCAGAAACTATTAGGGTATTAGCCACTGAAACAATCTATCTAGGGATGTGCTAGAGGCTTCCTCTCTTGGAGTCTTCAAATGTCAGGGCTGAATGTCAAGCTAAAAGCTCTACTTTAGGAGTTCTGCAAAAGTTCCTCGATGTCTGCGTTTTGCAGGGGGACAGGCTAAAGGATCGGAAGGGTCCCTCGTGGCTTTAAAATCTACGAATGTCCCCCTTTAAGGCACAACTTGGGAAACAGTCAGCCTAGGGTTGCCAGAGGTCTGGTTTTTGACCGGAACACCCAGTCAAAAAGGGACCTGGGCGGCTCCGGTCAGCACCACTGAGCGGGCTGTTAAGAGTCCGGTCGGCAGCGCAGCAGGGCTAAGGCAGGCTCCCTGCCTGCCCTGGCTCCACACAGCTCCCGGAAGCAACCAGCATGTCCCTGTGGCCCCGAGGCGCAAGTGCAATCAGGGAAGCTCCGCGCGCTGCCGCCACCCCAAGCGCTGCCTCTGCAGCTCCCATTGGCCGGAAACTGCGGCCAATGGGAGCTGCAGGGGAGGCGCCTCCGGGCACAGGCAGCGCGCCTCCACCTAGGAGCTGGACATGGCGGCCGCTTCCAGGAGCGGCACAGAGCCGACTGGAAGCTGCGTGAGGTAAGCACCGCCTAGCCGGAGCCTATACCCCGCTCCCCGCATCCCAACCCCCTGCCCCAACCCATTGAAAAAGGGTGAGAGCGAGTGACGGAGGTGCCTCGGGGAAGGGGTGGGGAAAGAGTGTTCAGTTTTGTGCAATTCGAAAGTTGGCAACCCTAAGTCAGCCCGCTGGCATGGTGGCTCTGTGACTACATCCAGCACCACCATGGGTTTGAGTCCCAATTGAGTACCGATTGTTCCCAGAGAACAAGGACAAAGCGCCCAACTAAGGGCTTGTCTACACTGGCACTTTACAGCGCTGCAACTTTCTCACTCGGGGTGGGGGTGAAAAAACACCCCCCTGAGTGCTGCGAGTTTCAGCGCTGCAAAGTGCCAGTGTAGACAGTGCCCCAGCGCTGGGAGCTACGCCCCTCGTGGAGGTGGGAGAGCTCTCTCCCAGCGCTCTGCCCCGACTACACGAGCCACGTTAAAGAACTGCCGAGGCAGCGCCTGAACGTTGCCAGTGAAGACCCGCCCTTAAACTCAAGAACAGTGTTCGATTTACAGTGGAAAGAGCAATTCTGAGAAGTCAGGATCGCGGGTGATCAATCGGTAGTTTAAATACAACTCTCACAGAGCCGGATTTTGCGGTCAGTCACACCCAGATCAGAATCGAGACCACTTCGGCAGGCACCCATTGTTTCGTTACCTCCATCGAGTGTTACGCTCGAATAACAAAACATCACTAAATCACTGTTCGGTATTTATGTATAATTACAAACCACTGCAGTACTGCTGAAGGCAGCTTATGCCTGTCTATTACAGCCTGTCGGATGCACTCGTCCAGAACATTTGATGCAGGCAGTGGCTTTGTCCTCAACCATTTGCATTTTTGCTACTTGGCCAGAGGTTACACCCACCTCCTTGAATCTGCCACCTGCACGGCTGGCGGGGGGACGTCTTGTCCATTCAGGTAAAAAGGCAAAAGAGCGACTATGGGGACGGTCCATTCAGCCAGAACACAAATATTTGTTTTGCAGCAGTGCCTGGAAGTCCCAGCTAAAATCAGGGACCCGCTCTGCATACATTCATAGTAAGACACAGCCCTGCCCCAAACGGCTTACTGTCTACACAGACAGGACAAAGGGTCGGGAAGAAAAACCGTCAGGGAAAGGTGACGTTTCCAGGGTCAGGCAGCCGAATCGGGAACAGAACCCAGGTTTTGAGTCCCAGGGCAGTACCCTATCCACTCGACAACACTGTCTCTGTATACACCTCCTTCAAACCAGGAGAGGGAGCAATCTGGCAGCTAGTCAAACAACGTTAGCAAACAGCTTTAATATTCCCCCTCCTCCGCCCTTTGCAGAGGCAAGGGCTGACAAACGCTCCAGTTTCCACCACACCGTGGTTTTGTCTCTGCAGCCCAACCGATGCTCTTAAGGGGAGCAGGAGAAGGGGAAAAGAGGGGTTTTCTTCTGATTGCTACGCTGAACACAGGCGCTTTGAAAAACAAGGAAGAAAGATGCTCTGAGCTAGATAAATCTCCTCCTCGCAGGCCAGATGCCAACGTACACTACACTGTCCGTCAAATACTGGCAGCCTTTGCTAAAAAAAAAACAATCCAAGTGCATTATAGCAAGAGTCCCTGCCAGGATGGTGTGCAATAGAGTACCAGATGCGAGGGAGAAGGCTCACGTTCCCTGATCTCCTTCCTAGTCCCAATAATAAACCCACGTCTTGACACTGTTTCTGGTTCCATATGATGGAGAATTAGAACAGCCCTGGGGAAAGTTTCTTCTCTCTATACCACACAATCCTGCGAGCGAGGAGTATAATTCCTAGCTCAGGCAGATATACTCATGCTAGCTTAAGGAACGTAGTTACATTAGCACAGGTAGCAATTGCAAACCCACGGGGTTCACGCGGGTTTGGACTCAGCACAGCCGCTGCCCGTGCGACACTACTATTTACACTTGCACGAGCACGTGTATGCGAGCTGGGAATCACACCCCTCGCTCATCGTGCAGACACGCCCTAAAACAAGAATAATGCTCTCGGAACCCTTTCGATGGTACTTACCAAAGCACAGAGCATGGAAGTTAGTGGCAGAGAGGGAGACACTCTCTTTTTCCCTTGCCGAAGCAGACAGTTCAGAGTGCCACCAAGAAACGAGTCCAGTCGAGCTCCAAACTTACCGCTGTTCTACACAACCCTGGGCTTCTGCGTCTTTGGCCCTCAGCTGTTAGAAGCTATATCTGTACGTTATTAGCAATGCAGGAGCCAAGTTAACAAATCTAGGTGCCTAACTTTAGTCAGATAAATAAAAACTGCTGGATTTTCCTCACCCAGAGCTCCCACTGATTTCCATAGCAGCTTCTGGTACCCAACTCCTTTAAAAAAAAATTGTGCAGGTTTTCAAAATGCCTAAATATGAACATAAATACCACTGGGGTAGCCACATTTAAAAGCAACCCAAACAGTGCCATCCACCTAACAAGGTCTGAGTGCTTACCTTACCTTGGGAAGTGAGTGGTAGTATCTCCAGTTAACAGCTGGGGAAACTGAGGCACAGAGCAGTGAAACAACATGCGTGAACTCTCACAAAAAGCCGGAGCCAAGAACAGAACCCTGGTGTTCTGTTCCCCAGTTCTGTGCTCTCACCACTAACCCACTCCACGCCTCTTGGCAAAAGAAGGCCAAAGCGGTGATTATATAAAATGCCGTTTATGCTAAAGAAGCTAGTCTTAGAATGTTGTAGGGTTCCTGTCTTAATCGTTCATGGGCTGTGAGATACTGAGAGTTAAGATGGGAGCAAAGAGCAGAGAAAAAGGGGGAGGGGGGAGAGAAGGGAAAAGAAAAACCACAGAAATGTGACTGAAAAGGGGGTGAGAAAGAAGCAACTCATTCTGCTTTGCCCCCTTCCCGATAAAAGACAGAACTGAGCAGGCAGGGCTGAAAGACCATCTCATGGGTGGGTTTAACAATAATTCTGAGTAGCATTACCGCAAGTTCTGGAGGCTCTCCTGCATTATATGCGGGGGAGATAGTTCAGTGGTTTGAGCATTGGCCTGCTAAACCCAGGGTTGTGAGTTCAGTCCTTGAGGGGGCCACGTAGGGATCTGGGGCAAAATCAGTACTTGGTCCTGCTAGTGAAGGCAGGGGGCTGGACTCGATGACCTTTCAAGGTCCCTTCCAGGTCTAGGAGATGGGATATCTCCATAAACAAACAAACAATACGGTAGCATGTTCCTTAAACGATTTTTCAGCACCCAAGATGTTCTGAAAAGAGGAGTCTGCCTGGGGGAATGTGGTGGGGAGACCTAGATCCTCAGGATAGAATTCAGGATCAAGTTTTTTGGGTTTTTTTTTGTTTGTTTGTTTGTTTTGTTTTAATTAAATGAAAAGTCCAAACCTAAAACAGAGAGAACTCGGCCCTTGGAATCTGCTGGGCCTCAAATGAGGAGCCTGTTTAAGGGTCACCAAAGCTGGTGGAAGGGAAGTATAAAAACAGACATTATTTGCTCAGAACTAGCAGAACATCCTACAGGGAACTAGAACATGGCCTTGTTTAACTGGGCAGGCGCCTACCCGCACCGACACGCCGCAGTTTGCGCCACTGCAGCAGATGGAGACATGCTTGTCAAGTTCCATCCAATAGTCATTTTGAAATGTCGAGGTCTCTATATGCAATCGCAGCATAGCTCCTCCTGGCTTACATTGAGCACACTTGGCTCATTCTCTGGCGCTCCTCCCGACAGCATCCCATTGTCCAGTTCACCTCCAGGCGGGTTATCACCTATACTCAACAGGAAACGCTCCCAAACCAGAGTCTCACCCTCAGTGAACCCAACTGATGAAAGAATAGATGGTTTAAGTCTTCCAAATTAAAAATCTAATGGATTAGATCCTGCCCTTTATGAAGAACCTAATAACAAACTGTTCAGCCCCATTAGCCAGTTTGTCCCACCGGGCTCCACTGGGGAACACAAACACTTCCTTAGGTATCTTTAGTAACCGTACCAGTCCTCTGTGAACTGCCTGAAAAGGGGGAAGAGTTGCTACACTCCAAAGCAGCGAGGGAGAGACATCAAGCACATCAAAGCAAAGTCATCTTTACATAAAGAACAGTCCACTAAAAAACCCCACGAATTCCTTATCCATCACCATCTTCTTTCATAACTACGATGTGTATTAACATCCCTTTGTATTCCCCTCTCTAAGGGAAGAGCGTGGAAGGACCCACCCGCTCCTCTGATTTAAGTAGACATCGATAAGGCATCAACTACAAGCCAAAACTCAGGTTTCAGAGTGGTAGCCTGTATCAGGAAAATCAACGAGGAGTCCTTGTGGCACTTTAGAGACTAACAAATTTATTTGGGCGTCAGCTTTCGTGGGCTAGAACCCACTTCATCGAATGCATGGAGTGGAAGCCAAGAGTCAGTTCAGCTCCTGATGTTATTTTAACTGGGTTCAAATCAAAACCTCTCTAGAAAGGGGACCCTCTTAAACAGCAGCATGGAATAATGGGGAGGATTTTTTCCTTTTTGAGGACCAAAACTTGGCTTGGAAGTGAGAGATCGACAGCGCCAGATGGATTAACCCAGCAGCAATCAGGGAAGATCTCTAACCTGATCACTTTGCTCTGTCCACTCCTCCTGCCCTCTCTTTCCCATGCAGTCCCGTACCCCGCCTCCTCTCACCCCACCCTGCAGACACAGGCGACGTAGGCTTCTTCCCAATAGGCAGAGAAAAACGTTAGAGACATTGGTTAGAAGCGGGTTGCGTGGCGGAACTGTTTACTTTCTCTGTTGGGGCAGCTGATCAAATACATCCCTTCAGTCCCTTATAATGACAGGCAATTATTGCAAACACCAATACAGGCAAGATACTTTTGTTTTTAAACTTGGGCCTAAGTGAAACAAAGGGGTGTTTGAGGACGATAACCTTCACACAATAGAGAGCTGATTGCATTCATTTGGTTGCGTGACAGAGCTGGATCTTGGGCTGGGTTGCTTTACATGCCCCTGATATCAGGACATGCCTAACCCAATGTCATTTATACCACAGGACAATGCTCCTTCCACTCAAATACATGACAATCTGGTGACTTTCATCTTCCAAATTCTGAGAGGAACTAAGCAACAAATGGAAGTTTAAAGAACTCCCATGTTACCATAGAGGGGCTCATGGAATGCAGGCCAATGGGGGCTGCTGGAAGCGGCGGCCAGTAAGTCCCTCGGCCCGCGTTGCTTCCAGCAGCTCCCATTGGCCCGGAGCAGCGAACCGCGGCCAGTGGGAGCCGCGATCAGCCGGACCTACAGACAGGCAGGTACACAAACCGGCCTGGCCC
Source organism: Trachemys scripta elegans (assembly GCF_013100865.1). Classification (NCBI taxonomy): domain Eukaryota; kingdom Metazoa; phylum Chordata; order Testudines; family Emydidae; genus Trachemys; species Trachemys scripta. Next base: position 31,481,359 of record NC_048311.1, read on the forward strand.
ACCAGGGGCTTTCCCTACACAAGCGGCGGCCCCAGTTTGAGAAACCCTGCCCTAAATGTTCCTTTGCCAGCAGACAAAAAAGACAAGCACTCTCATTTTTTAAGTTAATCTCATGGTTTTTGGGGAGACTGAGTCATGATTTTTGAACGATTGGTGTTGCGAATGCTGCAAATTACATCTCAGGATTGAAACAAAGGTCTCACCTGGACTGTTTGGAAACCACTGCCAGCTGAAGAAACAAAACAAAACAAAAACAAAACAAAAAAGGAAAGAGCCGACACTTTTCATGTGTGTGGCCTAAAGCCATGTTCAGCACAGACACTGACTTAGAGAAACCCAGGGAAATGCAGTCATTAAATCTCCCACAGAAACTGATTAGTATCTGGCTTCTGCCAGAATGGAAACTGATATGAGGGTTAAGAAAAAAATCCATTTAACTTCATTAGCCAAAACACAGGGTAACATCAACACTCCTGATGCTTTGTTGCCTGGCACTACTATCAAACAAACAGCCACCTCAGACCTTTTGAAGAGCTCTTCTAGACAGCTAGTAAAGCCAAGGAAATCAGTGTTTTTATCACCAGGCCCTACTGGTTACTGCAGTTCATCCTTTTCACTTGCACCAGCTCAAGGAAGGTTTAACCAGGGCAGCATTTCCATCTCTCATGAATCTCCCAGTATTCAGTGTTTTAAAGCTCCAGCTCCTGGAGTCATGTTACAAAACAAAAATATCACTTTTTTTTTTTAAATAAACAAGTTCTTAGCCTCATGATTGCAGAGAAAAAGCTTGAAAGTGTGACTCAGACATACCCTAAAGGCTCAGAAAGCAGGATGCAAGGGGGGGGGGGGTTTTAAAAAAATCTCATGATTCTTTTGAGGGTTGCTTCAGGATTTTTGAACAGTGGGGGTTGGCGACACTTCACCAAGCTGAGCGCAGCTTTCATAGCAAAACCCTGAAGCCATGCAAAATCCATCATGGGGATCCCCAAATACCATGGGGAACAGTCTGAGGGAAGCCCCAACCCTAAACCAAGCCAACGGCCAGTGCAGCCAGCTGCACTTACATCCCCACTGCTGCCGGACAGGGCCATCCAGGAGCACCGGACGTTAGACGTGGGAGGGAACTGTCCCACTCTACTGGGTGCTGGGGAGGCCTCGGCGGCAGTGCTGAACCCAGGTCTGGGCAAAGATGTGGACAAACTGGAGAGAGTCCAGAGGACAGCAACAAAAACGGTAAAACGTTTAGAAAACCTCAGCCTGGAGGAAAGGGTAAGAAAAACGGGGCCTGTTTAGTCTTGCAAAAAGGAGACGGAGGGGGAGGGGACCTAACAGTTCTCAGAGATATGAAAGGCTGCTATAAAGAGGGCTCTGATCAATTGTTCTCCGTGTCCACTGAAGGTAGCACAAGCAGTAATGGGCTTCATCTGCAGCAAGAGAGAACTAGGCTAGAGATTAGGCTAAAGCTTCCAATTATAAGGGAGTTTCTAACTTTCTAACCTTCCCAAGGGAGGCTGTGGAATCCCCGCCATTGGAGGGTCTAAGAACAGGTTGGACAAACACCTGACAGGGACGGTCTAGGTTTACTTGGTCCTGCCACAGCACAGAGGGCGGACTTAGTGACTTCTCCAGGGCCCTTCCAGCCCTACCTTTCTATGAGTCTATGAGCCACTCCCCTAAGACAGCACACTATTTAGGTCAGCAGACCTCTATTTGCTACCTAGGGAATCTGCAAGAGGGGGGAATCAGCGGTGGTGACAGCACATACACGGCGCTGCCCGCTCAGAGACCAGACTTTACTCTGCCGTGTGAAAGGCAGGCGTTCAAGAGCAACACGTAACCCCCTCGTGCATCCGGTAACGTGCAAGTCAGTTAGAAACGGGCTTCCAGCGGCCCACAGTCCCGGACGCAAAGAGGGTGGGAGACTAGCCCGAGGCCACTGACAGCGGACAGTCAGACTGCTACTTACCAGCAACGGGAGGAGGAGGTCGGCCATGTAGACAAAAGCTGCTCCCAGGGTGAAGCCAACAGCTACCGGGAAGAATGCAAAAGCCCCGAAATCCCCAGAATCTTCAGCCAATTCAATGGCAGGGGCCAGCAGGGACCAGTAAGAAGCAGCTAACATGACCTAAGGGACAGAGAACAGAACCAATTCATACAGGTTATGGGATTACCCCCAATCGAGATTAGGACCCTAATGCGTTGGGTGCTGTACATACACGCAATAAAGAGACAGGCCAAAGGTGGGAGGGGGGGGACTGAGGCAGAGGGTGACCAGCTTTAATTCTCACAAGAGCTCAGTGCAGAGGTGGGAACAGAAGCCAGGTCTCTTAATGCCCAATCAGGTGCCCTGCCCACTGGACAACACTGCCTCTGCTTCAACACCAAGGGTTTCGTTAGACCCCCAGCACGCTGCCTCTCACCCACAAATAACCCCAACTTCCTCCAACCACCTCGCTCCAACAACCCACACTCAAAAAACTTCCCTCCAGGTTATTTAATAACACTCCTCTAGCGGGAGGAAAAGAGCAAACCCCCTTCATGGATTCACCATGCTGACCTCTGCTCACTTAAGGCTGGTGAGCAGATTCCCAACACACCAGGCGTTAAATAAATGGGCGCGTGCACATTGTACAGACAGCGCCCGCACTGTTCCACTAATACACTCCTCTGCTAACAGCGCTTAGTTACTGTCCAAACTCCCAGCTGCCTCCAGCTTTCTGGATAGCACCGGCCCTGAAACAGCGCTCACAGCGGCTTGCCAGGGCGCACACCGAGCAGGCTTCCGTTCACGCCAGCCACAAACGCTCCAGCCTATTCACCGTCGCTTTTGCCATCGCACTTGGCAACGTGAAAAGTGTGACACGACCACTCAGACTGACCGATGAGAGTCGAGCCAACTTCCGCACAGAGCCGTCACTGAAGTACAACGAAGAAAGGAGAAGGAGATTAAGCGTGAGCGGTGCAAAGCCATCAGTTTTCACCCAGCCAGCCGTGAGGCAGGAAAACAATTGACGCGCGCACACTTACTTGCTAGGCTCATCCTTCTGAGGATTAACACGTCCGTAATAACCCTTCCCAGAGGGGAGCAGTGGGAGGGGAGGAGGAGGACTGGATCCCATCCACATACCAGTTCTTAGTGACGACAGGGAATGCCAGAGACAGAGGCCTCTGCACAACACACTAAAATATGAATGTCTTCTCATTTGTGTCACCTGTTTTCACCACAAAGCACATTCAAGGATGCTTCAAAGAGGCCCCATCAAGTTGAACTAAACATAGTAACACAAGCCTGGGGTGTTAACAATCAACACCTTGTGTTATTAAAACGAATGGCCAAACCATTCTCCTGGGTTTCTACCATTAATGCAGATCGAAATGCCAAAGTGACCAGTTAGTGATTGAAACCAGATGAGTCAATTTCACCGACTAGCTCTCAGATCTACCCAGGGCTCCTATCACCCAGGTACCTAAGCACTGACATTAACTCGCAACGCGGGGTCTGGAACATGGACACCACAGGCCAGTATTTGATTCCCAGCACACATAAAAACCTTATTTCCATTAGAGACTAACACATTTATTTGGGCATAAGCTAAAACCCACTTCATCAGATTTTAGCCCATGCCCAAATAAATGTGTTAGTCTCTAAGGTGCCACAAGGACTCCTCGTTGTTTTTGCAGATACAGACTAACACTGCTACCCCTCTGAAACCTTATTTCCATTGGTATTAAAGTACTTTGGGGGGGGGAGGTGAAGGCTTCCACTGGCTTAAGGTTTTGCAAACCTTTGGTTTTACTAAAACTGGAATCGCAGGCTTAAATCAAGCTAAGATTATGTCTTTAAATAATATAGCGGGAAGGCTTTAAGAAAAAGGCAAAGAAAGTTAATTTCAGTCTGTTCAAGCATCATGCATTTTGACAGATTATCAAAAAAGAGTCAACATGCACTAGAACTGTCCAGTTACCAGCTCGGAACCATGAGCAGTTGCCAAGCCAACCTCAAGAAACCGCTTCCTCCAGGAGACTTGCGCAGAATGGATTTTCACCTCAAGCAAAGCGACAAAGCAACCCCATAGTGTCACCAAAGCCTGAATGACAGACAGACATGCACACGCCCTCTGCAGAACAGCATATGGGAGGGGGAAAGACGAACCTCAGGCTCTCCTTGAAGAGAAGACGTTGCAGCTGAATTGAGAGGCCAAGATTTGAGGGCTACGGAAGGGCCCAGATTTATGGGAAAGTCAGGTTCCAACCCTCCCCATCCTGGGGCAACTGATGAGGGCGTGACCCCTCTTGCTGCCCTGCCCCCCCACCTCCCCCCGGGAGCTGCACTGCCAATGGCTCCCCCTGAACCCCTCAACCTCTGAAGGTGAGAGCCCATGGAGGGGGGACAGTCAGCATTTGCTCACTTTGGCGGCAAAATTCCCATTGGGCTCAGCAACCACCACAGAACCAGCGTCTTCCACTCCACCCTAACAGGACTCCAGCCTTGCTCCCCAAGGCACTGGAGAGCCGCCCCCAGCATGTGATGCTCAGAAAAGGGCTCCCCTGAGCTCACGGGAAGTTGCTTAGCCTCCACTGCCCTCCTTCCATGGGTTATGGGGCCTTCCCACATAGCCCTCTCCAAGACACCGCGAGCAGAGGACAGAACGTAGCGCTGTGCACGACACGGGCTCCACCCGCTCCGAAGTGTCCTCCCGTGAAGCTCAGTTTCTTGGGGCTGTAAAAACAACACTACAGAGGGACCCCAATCCAGAGAGAGAGGTGCATCCCTCTTGCAATATATAGGGCCCACCTCTTGCCACAGGAGCAAGTCGCTGCTCCCCCACAGATGTCCTGGGTGACCTCAGACAAGTCCCTTTGTCTCTCTGTACCTCAGTTCCCCATCTGTAAAGTGAGGATAACAAGGCCTCTCTGTGGCAAGGATAAATGCATTACTTATTGGGAGGCACTCAGATACATGGGAGACACAAGATGGGTTGATTTCAGTTATGCATGGAAGCTGACCCTCATGGCAGGCAGGAAATCGATCAAAATCCACAGGGCTCCAGTGACCTGAGAGAGACTCTCCAATCCACTAAGAGGGGTCGGGGTTAGTTATATGGCACTTTCTCTACTAGCCCTGCAAATCAGTTACCAGAAGAGCAGGGGAGCGGATCCAATCTGGCACCCACCCCCCCCCCCCCCCCGCCCCCCTCCCCAGAGAACAGTACTGAGTCGACAAGTGGAAGGGGAAGGCAGGAATCCAAGCAGTCATTTGTTCATTCAGCTCCCCACGCTGAGCACGCCTGTTGCTGAAAAAAGAACAAGTTGTTCTGCAGAGTTTCCCAGATGACATGGCATGACACCAGGGAGAATTCGGCTCATCTCCCCGGGGCCCTGAAAAAAGAGGAAGTGTTAGAAAACAATGAGAGAGATCTACATTCCTTCTGAAAGAGAGCTAACCCGTGCTCACTGCTTCAAATCCAGGAGCCTCAACCAATACACGTTCCTTGCTCTGGCCAGGGCACAACCCACACAGCTCCTACTGACTTCAGCTCAAGCTGTGGGTGTCCACGCCCCTCTGAAAGTCAGCCCCAAGGTGGGCACTCAACGTCCACAGGCACTTCCTGTTTTACTTGTGTCCATGCACTCTGTTACCCCGGTGACGGGCATCGTATTTAAAGCCTACCTAGAAACCAGCCTCAGGACAAAGTGTTCTCATCAACTGGCAACTGCTGGCTGGCCTACGTGAAAGGAGCTTGGAGGGGGTCTCGAAATGGCAACTAGACGCCAAACCCACCAGCCAACGGACAGTCTCGGTCACAGCTCTTCTTGATCTCAGCCAGAGGCTGGCTCCAAAGGGGAGGACAAGACACGAGGACACAACTCCCCACTGACTCCTAGAGCGGTTCCCTCCACACCGGGGTTGAGGACGTTTCCACTGCTGCCCCCTATTCCAGGGTGGCACAGAGGTTCCAAACACTAGGTAGAGATTGCTGATTAACAGAACGTGAAGAGAGACTGAAGATCTGTTGATGAAGGGAGTCAGTTATATCGTCCGGGTCGCTGCCCCATTGCCACGTCTGTATGTCCAACGCTATCAACAGCGAGAGCTTTGGGAAGCGCAGACGGGATGCAGGGCCAGCGCCGGTGCTGGCTACTTTCCAGTTTTGTTGAGAAGTATTTTGTTGTTCTAGCCTGTAGCTACTGTGCATGCACCACTCATCCCCCTACACACACACACACACCCCTTCTTCAGCCTCAGAATGGTAGCGGAACCCAATCTAGGTCAGCTCTCTCATCTAAGTCCCCAAAGGCCCAGCACAAAACTTTGGACTGGGATCCTCCCATGAGGTTTCTATAACCTGCCGAGTCTTTACAGCATCCCGTTAACACCCCGTTCAGAGAATTCTGGCTAACAGAGCAGGCACAACAACTGTAGATTTATAGGACCAGGGTACATTTCTGGTCACAATCAATACAGTAGTCAAAGGATCCAACAGCCTTTGTCAGCTAGAGAGGGAAGGGAAACAACTGTCCCAGATTTCTTTGTTCTATTGGTTGTGTCTTTGAAGGCAGACTCACTTTGGACAGAAGATTTCCCTTCGGCCAAGTGCTCCAACCTCCTCCATCTAGCCACCAGCCGCACCACTGCAGCGAAGGGGAATCGCTAAGACACCAGTTCCCCTAGGATATTTTTGTTTCTGTGGCTGCTTATAAACAGACCAGCTGAGCGGGCAGGGGTAGAAGGTAGAGACATACACAGGCTTGAGGGAGTGGGGACACTAGATACTGCACTGATCTGCCGGGATGCCCTGAATCTCTTTAGGGTTAGTCCATAATGAAGTCAAGAGAGTATGGAGTAGTTTTAGGCTTGATGCACAGACCTCCTCCTGTTAGCGCAGGATCAAAATGGCCACAGGACACTGGGTTTGAAACCCACCCAGATCCTCTATGCAGCTTCCTGGATAAAGGAATTCTGTGGGTGCACACATGCGCACACAAGTTAACTCCTTGCTAAAAGTACTGATCACACCAATGCAAATAGTAACAAGTGAGGAGATAGCAGCAGTCAAGTCATTTCATCATCCCATTTAGGTGCCACTTGGCTGTTCCCTTCCCCTAACCTCAACTACTTTCCTTCCACCAGCACAATGCACATCTCTTCATCCATATCCTAGAACCACCAATGGGCAGCCTTGAACTCCAACCACAGGGAACGTAGGGCTTGGTGGGATTCATAAACGAGACCGCACGGAATTCTGCAGGTGCTTTGGCATCAGTTTAAGCAGCAAGATAACGGGGTCAGTGTGAACAGCTGCAAGAAGATTTCCTACACACTCCTCTGCAATGGATCCATTCTGCCCCAGGACGCCTTCCCTGGCCACTGTTGTGCCAGGTGGAGATGCAAGTCCCAAGTCTACATTTGGCCCATAAAAGCTTTATTAAAGTAGCAGAGAAATCCATTCCCCAGATTATAGTTAAGCAAGAAAGGAAATATCAGATCCTCAAATACACATCCAATATGCAGCAGAAATACACACTTCATCAATTTATTCATTTCATTTCCTCTCCTCTCCTCTCTCCCCTCCCACTCCCTCGGGTGTTAGATGTACCGGGCTGGATTAATCAAAAATAATCAGCCCCATTAAGAGCCTTCAGCAGGTTTGGCGTCCCCTCAGCCCCCAACGATCTACAGTACTTGCTTTTGGAGCCATTCAGCTATGGAAGGAAACTCATTTGTGACAGACTCCACCGGGAGTCTCCTCATTTGCCACGAAACAAAATTAGTTCTTTTTTTAAAAAGTAAAATCAGTCTGAGGCCTGAGAAAAATATCAGCTAAGAAAAACACTTAAGAATCAACAGAAAAGTTTCCCCAGTTTGGGATCAAACCCATCTTCTGGAGCCAGGCCTTCTCCCAGCATCCAACTGGGCACTTTTCTAGACCCTCCCTTGAACAAAAAACAGGGAGAAGCTGAGGCTGAAGTTATAGAAACACAGGGCTGGAAAGGACTTGGAGAGGGTCATCCAGTCTAGCCCCCTCCGCTGAGGCAGGGCCAGGCAAACCTAGACCATCCCTCACAGGGTTTTGTTCAACCTGTTCTTAAAAACCTCCAATAATGGGAATACCACAACCTCCCTTGGAAGCCTGTTTCAGAACTTAACTACCCTTCGAGTTAGACATTTTTTCCTAATATCTCACCTAAATCTCTCTTGCCACAATTTAAGCCCATTACTTCTTGTCCTACCTTCAGTGGACATGGAATAATTGACCACAGTCCTCTTTGTAATAGCTCTCAACATATTTGAAGACTTATCAGGTCCCATTCCCGCCATCTTCTTTTCTCAAGACTAAACATGCTCAGTGTTTTTAACCTTTCCTCATAGGTCACATTTTCTAAACCATTTGTCGTTTTTTGTTGCGCTCCTCTGGACCCTCTCTCCAGTTTGTCCACATCTTTCCTAGAATTGGAGACGGTACTCCAGTGCCAAATACAGCAAGAATTATCTCCTGCGTCTTAGACGACACTCCTGTTAATACACCTCAGAATTCTACTAGACTTTTCTGCAATTGCATCATGTTCAATTCAATATTCAACCTGTGATCCACTACAAACCCAGATCCTTCTCCACAGTACTACCACATAGCCAGTTATTCCCCATTTTGCAGCTGTGCATTTGATTTTTCCTTCCTAAGTTTAGTCCTTTGCCCTGGTCTTTCCTGAATTTCATCTTGCTGAATTCAGACCAATTCTCTAATTTGTCAAGGTCATTTTGAATTCTAATCCTGGCACCAGCTTGGTGTCATCTGCAAATTTTATAAGTACACTCGCCACTCCATTATACAAATCATGAACAAAGAAAACTGACTAGTACCAAAGCCAGGACTGACTCATGTGGGACACCACTACGTACATCCCTCCCAGTTTGACAGCAAACCACTGATAACTACTCTTTGAGTACAGCCTTTCAACCAGTTGTGCATCCACCTTATAGTAATTTCGTCTAGACCACAATTCCCTATTTGCTTATGAGACTGTCATGTGGAACTGTGTCAAAAGTCCTACTAAAAAAAAAAAATCACAATATATCACATCTAGTGCTTCCCCGCATCCACTAGGCCAGTAACCTTTGTCAGAGAAGGGAATTAGGTTGGATTAGCATGATTTGTTCTTGATCAATCCACAATGGCCATTTTTAACCTCTTTTCACCAGGGATGGGTGCTCTGTCAGAGAGGAGATGGTTTAGTGGCCCCGGGGATGAGAGGATGAGATTCATCAAAGGAAAACTTCCTAACAGCAAGATCTACTCTGTTGGGGGGAGTCATGAGAGGCTCATTGTTCAGTATGCAACTGGCCTGAACAGAGCACCAGGAAAGAGGCTGCAAGATACAACCTTTCACAAGCAAGGACCCAACCGGGCATCGCTTCCCGTTTCTTCTGCTAGGAAAATACAGAGTGAAGTGGTCAATGAACTGGAGATGCCTTAAAGCCTGTGAAGTTTGCCAGCCTGGGTATAAGAGCCGTCAGCAAGCAGAAGAGAATGAATCCACCTTCCTTATACTTATGGCCTGAGCGTCCGCCTATGGCAAAGAAGCGTGCACTGAGCCACAGGGACATGTGAAGTCTCTTTTTAAGAGAAGCTTTAGACCCCAGCCCTCCAGGGGATCTTGTAGTTTTAACTTCCCACACTTGGTAAGAAAATGGGCTGTTACACTAGATAACCACAGCTGTCAAACTTTGTATTTTGAATACTCTTTAAAACCGCTTTAAAAACCAAAACTAAAAAAGGGAAGACCGTAACACGAGCCGAGGGAAAAGTTCAGTGGAATCACATCGTCACTTTATGGGAAAACATTGTTTCTCCAAGGAGAAGAACAGGTCAGTTTCTGCGCATTCCTGTCCCCAATCTCCGATCTTGCTGACACTCAAGACAATGGTAAAACTTCTACTAGCGTCAACATAGGCAGGACCAGTTTTCAGAGTAGCAGCCGTGTTAGTCTGTATCCGCAAAAGGCTGTAGTCCACGAAAGCTTATGCTCTAATAAATTTGTTAGTCTCTAAGGTGCCACAAGTCCTCTGTTCTTCTTAGACAGGACCAGGCTCCAGGGATAGACATTACACTGCTTCCTGCTATCTCTGCACCCCTAAACAAAGACGCCGAGCTGGATTTCCAACAACTGGCACTACTTGCCTGGAAGGAAAACCTAGATTGCAGTGCGCCTTGGAGCAGGGACTGACTGTCTTTGTGCTGTTTATGTACAATGCCCAGCACAGAGGGGTCCTGGTCCACAAATAAATGATTGTCTGTCTTTCCCACGCCATATGTACCTCCTACATGGATTCCCTGCCTGGGGGCACCCTATCCTCTATCCTCCCTTCCCAACCTTTTGTTATGGGTACATGGGACTGGAATCCCAACACTTTTTTCTGCTAGAACATAGGGTCGTGGTATGGCAAAGGTGGTCCTACAGCAGCACCTCAGTTATCTGAGTGCAAAGCACCTGGACAGAGCTACCTAAACCTCACCCGATCTTTGCAAATAGGTAGTGTGGGAAAACAATAACCAGATCAGCTCCTTCTTGCAGTCCTCACTCAGGCAAAGCTTCCACTGCATCTCAGAGCAGACGCACGAGATTATCTTAGTTACGCTGATCTACAGCTGCAGCCAATCCAATGAAGTCACTGGTGTCTATGGAGGACGCTCACCTAACTACAGAAATCAATGGCGTTTGCCCAAGGACTAGAGGATTTGACCCAATACGTTAAGTGACAACACGAGGGGAGAGGGGAATAAAAAAAAAAAAAGAAAAGCATCCGTGGTTGTCTGACCGCTATCATTTTAAGCCACTCATGCAAGATGCTCACAAGTTAACACAAAGATTAGAATTGACACCCAGAGAGCCGATCATATTAAGAATGCGATACCCAATTGCCAGCCCTTGTAATTGTCAAACTCCGACCCCCCGCCTATTCATGAGAACGTCCCACTAACCAGCAAATATAATCTTTTCCTAGTTAAGCGCTACATCCAGACAGCAGGTTTGTTATCCTGCACTCGAAATACAATGCTCATCTGCTTTCCCCAGAATTCAGACATTTATCGGGTTTCTTTTCCCTTCTGCTGGAAGGGCTGACTTCAGCCCAGGGCCGTCGCACTTTGCTTCTTTCCTAGCTCAGACTGTGTGTCCAGAAGTGAGCATCACGATCATCTAGACTGCAAACGACAGAACCTCACCCATCCACTCCTGTAATCGGCCAAATACCTCTGGCTGAGTTACTGAAGTCCTCACATCTTGATTTAAACACTTCAAGTTACAGACTCTCCATTTACTGTAGTTCAAACCAGCTAGTGACTTATGCCCCACACTGCAGGGGAAGGTGAAAACCCCTCTGCCAGCCTGACCTGGGGGGGAAATTCCTTCCCAGCCCTGGTGATCAGTGAAATCCTGAACACGAGGACAAGACCCACCAGCCCAACCTCCGGGAAAGAATTCTCCGTAGTAGCTCAGAGCCCTCCCCATCTAGGGTCCCACCTCCAGACCTTGGAGATACTCGCTAATGGCAGTCATGGAGAGGCCGCATAGGCCATTATAGGCCGTCTCATAGTACCATCCCCTCCATAAACCTATTACATTCAGTCTTGAGACAAGTTAGGTGTTTTGCCCCCACTGCTGTTCCAAAGCTTCCTCTGATGGTTAGAAACCTTTGCCTAATTTCCAGCCTAAACATACTGATGGCCAGTTTATACCCCTTGGGTCTTGTGCCAACATTGGCCCTTAATGTAAATAACTCCTCGCCCTCCCTGGTGTTTATAGAGAGCAGGCAGACAATGGTAGGGAGGATGGAAACTAAAGAGACCAGGGTTCAGTTCCCTGCTCCGCTACAGAGCCCACCTGTGACCTTGGATAAGTCACTTCATCTCTCCAGGCCTCAAATACCCCATCTGCAGAATGGGGATAAGGGACACTTCCTTTCGCTGCTGCAAGCTCTTTGGGACAGGGGCCGTCTCTCGTACGGTGTTTGTACGAGTTCTAGCACTAGAGCATGCAGACCTGGTCTGAGCACGGGTAGGTACCGGGATGCTTACCAGGGCCCTGATTGCACTCCTGCTCCCATCACTGCTGCCCCCAGTGGAGAGGAGCCAGAGGGAAACACCTGGTCAGAGTCACTGCGTAACCTCTGTTGCTGGGATCGGAGAGGCTATTGCTCCTCTATTCCCAGCACATCCCTTGCAGAGGTTCTGGTTAGGAAGCCCTCATCCCTGCTATGAGTATGGCCAGCTTGGTCATCCACCCAGCTGACCCTCCGGCTTCTAGAGCGCCTTTCATACCAGTCGCTCAAAGCAAGCATTCGAGCCTCCAACCCCAACACGCCCTTATGAGATGGGAAGTCTTAGCCCCGCTCGGCAGACAGGGAAAAAACAAGACAAAGCCAAGTGAAGTGACTTGCCCAAGGTCACCGAGCAAGTCTATGGCAGAGGCACAAATAAAACCGACTCCTATTTCCCTGCTCTGTGGCTCCACCCACTCCACAAGACATTGCCTCGGGATCGATCAGACATGCCAGTGGGAGTTCCCATCCAACGCAACGTCCAACTGAAAGAAACCCAAGAGGCACCAATGGGCTAGTACAAAGGGAGTGAAAAGAAAAAAAACAACCACCCCCCTTCCCTCCCTTCCCCGCCCCACCACACAATTCTAAGTGACTGGCTACCATCGGAACTACAGCTAGCCAGGGCCCAGACAGAGACAGAAGCAGACGCTCAGCTGATCTTCAGCAATCCAAACATACAGGGTGCGCTGAGACATGCAATGGGAGCTGGGCATGCACCTAAAAGCAGAGTTTGGCCTTTGTACGCTCATGCATGGCTTTAGAATGCCTCGGAAACAGCATTAATTTGGAGATGTTAATTACAAGACCCTGAATGCTCCGGAGCCAAGACGGAATGATGTCCATGAATCTGCCGGCTGCTCTGAACCCGAGGAGGAAGAGGAGGGAAGGGAGAGCGTGAAGAGTGGCAGGAAAGGAAGCTGGACATTTTAATACAAAGAGGTCTCTGGCAGCCCAGACACCTTTGCTGAATGTGTCACAGTAACCAGAGACGGCAGCATCTCTTGCCAGCCTGAGAATGAGCAGCAAACAAAGCCAAGGAGTGGATTTGCTCAATAACTCAATGCCGGTGGAGGGGCAGGTGTGCACCAGCCTTCCCTAGCAAAGATGGGGCTTCCCAGAGCCAGACTCACATGGTGGCTGTGCCATGCACCAATTTTAACCAGGGAAACGAACCTTCCCCTGCCTATTATTTCCTGGGTACTTCTATGGCCCCCATTAAAATGCTATTGGAGCATCTCGCAATGTTTAGTGTGTTTATCCTCACAACACCCCCGGGAGGTTGGGACTAGTTCCCTTTTACAGATGGGGAAACTGAGGCACAGAGCAACCAAGTGACTCACCCAAGGCCACAAAGACAGTCTGTGGCAGACTGGGAATTGAATTCAGGTCTCCCAAGTCTTAGGCTAGCGCCCTAACCACTAGACCATCCTTTCTTAGCACCAGGAGCTTCCATCTAGCCAAAGACTGGGCACAACGATCTGTCAGAGAAGGACCATTCTATGGTAATGCAAACCTCCCTGTCAGGGGGAACACACCTGTTCTTGTCAGCACCAGTGGTGGCATTTGTCCCATGGCAGCCCCCTCCAAAGCTCAATTCCAGGGTCCTCACTAATGGGACCTTGAGTTTCACTTTGGCTTTCACTTTGTCATCAGGGACAAGTAACAGTCACCATGCCAGGGGGGCCCCCCTGCGATTTCATGGTGCCAGCACAGCGACCGGGAGATCCCAAACGAGAGGTGCATTGTACATTGAGAGGTCTCCCATGCGCCGGAGACAAGACGCTGTCGTTCCCACCTTAGTGTAGCTAGCCAAAGTAAAACCCAGGTGACTGCACACGGGGTTGCCCTTGACACTCGATACCAAAGTTAAAAGCAGTCCTCCGTGCCCTGTCTGCAGCAGGATTTTCCATCACATTAGCTATCTCGATGCACTGTAAAAAACACACCCCCATTTTCGGAGCGAAGACAATCTGTTGCTAAGCAGCAGCACGGTACGTTGTCACCAAACCACAGGGCTGACGCAAGACCAGAACGCAGGCTTTTGCCAGGGTTTCATCGGCAGCGGCAATTTTAATGATGTACCAGATTAGAGCCACAAGTCTTGCAAGGGAGGGAGAAGGGAGATCTCCAGCAGAAGAAAATGTGTGGGGTGGAGGGAGACACTCAAGAGAACATTTTATCGGCCAAACTTTTCAGCACGAAGAAACTTTGCCTCATTAAGGTGCCGATACCAAGAATGGGCCTCGCGCTTGGGAAGGCATCTCAGCTTTGCATGTTCCCAACCCGTTTTTATCTGGCCCTGAAAGGGAAGATTCAACGCCGGACAAGCCAGGCGCTGTTTAAAGCTCTCCCCTTTTCCAAGGGCCGTGAACTGAACGCTAATGCAGTGAGGGAAGATGGAACATCAGGCCCCCTGGGAAGCTGACTGTGCGTTTAGGTATGATAAACTTCAGTGGGAATAGACAGCACTTCTCAGACTCATGCCCTCAGACCACATGATGTCTGGATCCCACATCAGATGCCCACCTCCAGGTTATTAAGACCCTATCACCACGGTAACTAACCACCTCAGTCTTCAGTACACACAACCCTCCTGAGAGGCAGGGCAGTGCTATTATCCCCAGTTTGCAGGTGAGGAATTGAAACAGACTAAGTAACTTGACCAAGGTCAGACAGGATGTTTGTGGCAGAGCAGGGAATTGAACCCTGGCTTCTCAAGTCCCAGGCTGCCGTTCTCCTTTCAGAGGGGCGTTGATACAATAACCAAATCTTGTACTGAAGCTTTGTTTAAGACGTTCCAGGGCTCATAGGTGCTGGAACTAGGGGTACTCGTTCCACCCCCTGGCTTGAAGCGGTTTCCATCATACACAGGGTTTACAGTTTGGTTCAATGGCTCTCAGCACCCCCACTATACAAGTTGTTCCAGCCCCCCTGCCAGGACCAAAGGTAAAACACAAAATCCCAGCTAGAACGGGCAAGAACACCTCAAGCATGATGTTCCACTCAGAAGACCGTGAGCTGCCCTCTGGGAAGCACAGGCATATATGTTTTCAAGAGTGACTCACTAGTGATTTTGGGTGCTCAATTCGAAACATCTTAAAAAGGGGCCTGATTTTCAGGAAGTGCCCAGCACCCACCTTCGGAAACAGTCCTCTGTAGATGTCCCAAGTCAAGCACCCAAAAATCACGAGCCATTTGCCGCCGTTTAGATCATGTACTTTGTGTTCTTCAAAAGAGCAACGGACTCAGACTCTACTCCTGCCAGGACTGAAAGTTCCACTGGGCCGAAGCTACATACGGACCAAGACCAGTCTAGAAGCGTTCCTCTGAACCAAAAGACCAGTGACATGAACCAAGAGGACCGGAAGTTATTATAGTGTTGAAAAGCTGACAACGCAAGGCCAAAAAGACAAGACAAAGTAATGGACCGTTATTGAGAATTTGAGTTATCTGCACCAAATTTGGATCCTCCGATCCAAATCTTCACTTCAAAACCCAGAGACTGAGGGTGTCTGAAGGCAAAACAGAGAGAAAGAAAGAAAAGCTAACTTCTGCCTCTCTTCCCTCCATCCACTGAACAAAATGCAGTGGAGGCCAAAGCTCAAAGCAATTTTCAGCACTTCACGCATCAGGTTGCTTTAGCACAGAAAAATCAAGGTCAGCATCTAATCTGCATCTCTGTAGAGAGGCGTCCTCTAGCTCTTCCATCCTTATGGACGCAGAAATCTATTCTCCCAGTCCCTGGTATAGGTCTGTGCGCAGAAGAGGTTTGCACATACACACTGGCTGGATACTGTAGTGCAATCACCCTATGACGCTCCATCACGTTATTTCCCATGGATTTAACCCCAGGGCATGCCAGGGAGCCAAGATTAGAGCGGAGCTAGCAGAAAACCCAGCAAAGCAGGAGCAACTAGTCTGACTAAAGGAACAAACACTGGCCTGCTGGTAAAGCAATTTCTATCGGGGTTGATTGTGAGCAATAGGGCTGGTCCCGCCGGTTTGTTATTGTAGGGTTGCTCAATCACAGCCCGCCGCTCATTGCTTTTGAATGTGCAAACATTTTCTGTGGAAGAGGCTTTGTATATAACAAGAAGCAAAACAGACTTCCTCTCTGCCTTGGCTGCAAGAGACACGGACTACATATTCGCCATCAAAGGGAGAAACAAGGGTTTAACAGAAACATATTGAACAATCAAAATAACCCAAGATCGTGGCAGTGTCACAGTAACCGCAACTTGAAGAAACAGCTTTTAAGGAGCCGGAGGGGAGTGTTAAGAAATAGCACAATTCTCTACGCACGGCTTTTTTTTTAAATCGTCTATTTTCCCATCCTATTTTTTTAATAGGAAGGAAACCACTCAAGGACGCTTGCAAATTAATCTCTTTTTGTATTGCTCCTCTAGTCACTTAACGAAGCAGGTCGAGACTGGATAGGAGCAGTGAATAGCCCGTCTTGCTCCAGCTAGTCCACGTACCACAAAGCTCGTGGCATTCTCGATTTGCAATGAAGAGTTCACAGCCTGGCTTATTAACAAGCAGCACAGTGGAATTCAGTCCGGCTTCCAGCCAATTCGTTTCTCTCTAGGTTCCACGCAAGCCACCTGGTGTTCAGCTAATACTCATTTCAAAGCCCTTCGCACAGCATGCTGAGTTGCAGGAGATGGCGATTTTCCAAAAGAGGAAGATTAATTATTCTTGCCCAAGCTTGACGCCGACACAAAGAGGGGAGGTCCGCGGGAAGTTTCTAACTGATTCGGAAAGGTTAGAGTGTCGTGTCATTAGGGATTCAAAAGAATGCCCCCGGTAACTCACAGCTGATTTGTAACTGCTGGATGCATCTCAGAAGGCAGCTGGTCTCAGGCTCACAGCACCCTCAGCACCACTTCGCTCTCATTTTGCACCGTCTAGGTCCAGGAAGCCACACGAGCAGCTGTTTTTATACAGAAAGGTATAAAGGTAGGACTAGGAGGCAGGAAACGGTCCCATCCCCGGCTCTGCCACAGACACCCTGTGCGACCGTGAGCATGTAACCCAACACCTCTGTGACTCAGTTTTCCCATCTGCATAATGGGGAGAACGAATACTTGAGAGGCTTAGTTTATTAATGCATGTAAAGCACTTTCAGATCCTCAAACAGAAGGTGCTAGCTGGGGCAGGACATTACTACCCGCCAGCGCCCAAGATCCCAGCTCCATGGACCATGCCACTCTGCCCCCCAACTTCTCCCGAGAGTGGAGAACTCGGAACAGCACCCCGCACCAAACACAGGACCTCCACCCATCCAAAACTAAAGGCAACTCCAGCAGACACTCCAACTCCCATCAGCTGTGCTGCCTAGGGAACCGCTCCAGAGCTGCTCAGACCAGTCTCCTGTTCTTCAGGAGCCAGCTGTGGGGGGGAGGGAGGGGGGGAATCCACACTAAAATGCAAGCGAATCCTATCGCCCAGGGGCGCCGTGCCACAAAACCATCTCAAGCAATAAACAGCTGTACAACACTAGAAGTGTCTGGGAAGCTGGGCTCAGAACAGCCTTGGGAGCAAGTTATTTTGCTCGTTTACCAGACAAATACAGCCATCCGACACAGATTTTGCAGGAAGAGGTATACGCAGACATTAAGGAATACGTTTCCATCACAGCATTTGGGGCTTTAGCCACACCACTGCCTTCTACAGGAGGGGCTCTCAAACTGGGGGTCGTGAAGTTATTATGTGGGGGTCCCGAGTACATTCCTCCCAGCTAGTAAGTCTGGTGCGAAAAGAGATTAACATACAAATATCACTTTTAAATATAAATGTGTTTTTATTTCCTAAGGGGGAGTCGCACGCCGAGGCTTGCTGTGTGAACGGGGTCGCCAGTACAAAAAGTCTGAGAACCACTGCCCTACAGCCTCCACGGAGTGCCAGCATACACACAGCTCCCATCCTGGGAGAGCTCTACCCATGGACAGGTTACTCTGTAGTTGTCTACTACACGGTGTTTCGCACCTTCCTCTGAAGCATCTGGGACAGACCTCTCTCAGTATCAGGGTAGCAGCCGACACAGATCCAGAGTGGCAAATGCTACGTTGACCAATAGCAAGCATCCTGCTTGGTTTCTAAAATGCACATATCCAGCCAAGTCCGAATCTGGAGGTTTTCTAAACAGACAGGGCCAGGCCAGCTTTCTTGCTAATCTCGGGAGCACCTGGAGGAAGTTTTTTGGTGCACTGGTGTGTGAACACCCAAGCATCACAAGCCAACAAGGTCAGATTCCACCCATCACGGACAAACCCCTCATGCTGATAACCGACTAGCCAGCCCACTAGCAGGAGCGCCGCCAGCTTTTCTGCCGCCCTAGGCGGCAGAAGGTCCTGCCCCGAAATGCCGCCCCCCACAGAGGCGGCGGAAGGTCCCGCCCCCGAAATGCCGCCGTGGTCACCGCCCCCCAAATTGTAGCACCCTCGGCGACTGCCTAGGTCGCCTAATGGGTTGCGCCAGACCTGCCCACTAGCAAAGACAAAACAGGCAGCACATTCCTTGCGCGTTTCATCTGATCGGAAACGATCTCCGGCGCTGCCGGGAGGCTACCTCATGACCAGTGTACGCTGCCGGTCCTCCCATGAGTCTTTCCATAATTGCCAGAGACGCTGACAAACAGCAGCCCCCCAACCATCATCCCGCGGCTGCCAGTTCCATTCTACAGAGCTACGAGATTAGGAGACGGGCCCCAACTTGTGCCTATCCCAGCATTGGGCAGTCTGGCCGACGCGGCTAATGCCAAGCACGTGGACACAGTAGCAAGTTGGCAGCAACTCTGTTTCTTCAGCATCTATTTAACCACCATGGCTGGTGAATTTGGTACACGTGACGGAAGAAAGAACTGGATGCCACACCCCTAAGGCAACGGGACCTCCGTTCAGTTCATGCGGTGACAGGAGAACGGGGCTCTCAGCCTAGCTGCAGGTGGGCATTTGCTTAGGTCACGTCTGGTGAGTCTGACAGTTAGCACCGGGAAAGCGTTTAGTCCGGGAACAGAAACATCAAGGCCAAGACAGCTCTGGCGGATCCCCAGGCTAAAGCAGAAGAAACTGCTGCAGGGAAGGGGTTCAGTAACTCGGGCTGAACAGCATCAGCAGAGCTGGGTAGGGCCAGGGCTGGACTGAGGATAATCCGGGGATCAGGATGGAGACCCACTGTCTGACCTGCCAAGAGCGCAGCACCGGAATAGCAGAAGGTGCCGGGGCTCAGGGATTGAGACGCATCAGCAGAGCCCAAGGAGGACGCGCCCAGCACCTGTGTACGCTACACCTGGGTGAGTCATGTTTTCATAGGAGAAAACCATGACGCGTAAGATTCAGCTCAGAGGGCGAGCAGAAAGGCTGGGGGCAGAGTTAGAGAACGGGACCTGCCATCCCCAGAGAGAGGACTGCTGCAATACGAGACCCTTCGAAGAGTATTATTTCTATTACTGAAACCCAAAGGCGCCCCGGTCACGGACCAGGACCCCAGCGTGCTAGGCGCTGTACAAACACTAAACAAAGAGACACTCCCTGTCCCAAGAAGGGAGAAGAAATCTCAGATGCCACCTTTGAAGAACAAAGGCAACGCAACCAATGTTAGCCCAGCCATTCTATCCCACTCAGACGGACAATGACCACAAAAATAACCCTGCACATCCATCTCCTGCCGCAGCCGTTCTTCACGTGCAGCCGCGGGGAGCTGGCTGGAGACACACACAGCGCTGGCCCTCCTCCTCGTTCCCAACAGCTAAGACTCATCTGAGGGGCGCTAACAATACATTTGACACTTGCCCTTCCAAGTAAATTGCTGCAGTTGCTACAGGGAGGTCCCATTATCGCCCAGGAAAAGCGGGGAGGGGTTCACAGGCTGGGAGATGGGGCAAGAGGTGGCCAACAGACAATGCAGCCGTTAACAAACCCAGAAGGGTACAAGAGATCACGCGCGACAGCTGGAGAGGCAGACACGCAGAGGAGACAACGCTGCTGTAGCCAACGGCTCATCAGGATGCAGGAATATTGAGAGATGTGAGGATCTCATCTCTGATAAAAGACATTAAGCAGACCAGCCATTCCCCCACCCCCGCTACACTTGCACAGAAGTGCTTTCAGGGGGTTAATGTCCTGCTGCCACGGCTCTCAGACTTCTGCAGAGTTGGCCACATTTTAAGACGGGAGGGAAATCCGGCAGCCGGCTCCTCTTCGGCAGTCCCACAGCCTCTTGGTGGCAACTGCAGCAACTAGCCACCTAGAGCATCAATATCAGGAAAGCACCTCGTGGATTTCCAGCCGTGCTCAGCGTGATTTACCAGCGGGAAATGAGGGGTCTGGCTGGCCGCAGACCACCAGCAAGCACAGTTTGGAAACCTCAGTCCAACAGAGCAGCACAGCTCAGCGCAGGCAAGCAGCAAATTAAACCCAACCCTGCCCTGTATGGCACTTTGGCAATTCAGGCCCACTAATGCCATCTGGAAGCCTGGACAATTTGGAACTGGTTTTCTTTTTTTGTGCAGCACGCTCCACCGAGAGGGCCGGGCCAGCAACCGGAGCTTCCTCAGGTAAGTTTTAGCTGTTAGCAATGTGATTAACTGCTGCCGAAAAAACAAAGCAGCCAGAAATCCGCTGCTGACAGGTGAATGGGCTTCCAGTTTGCCTCGAGCACAGATGGGCATTTGCTGTGCTCCAGGAGTTGCTGACACATACAGGATACACAACCAACCAGGATCTGTATGTTTTGCAGAGTCATTTAGCGATCAGTCAGCCACACAGGCCTGATTAGAACAGTGATACAGAGGCGTGGTTGAAAGGGACAAGCCAGGAAGGTCTGAATTAAGCCAAAACTCTAGCTACCTGCCACCCTATTACGCCACTGGCCAGGAACATGGACCCCAAAGCATTCTGGGAGACAACTAAACAAGACATGGTGCCCGGTGCTGGGTGGCCACAGAGCCAGACTTGAAAAAGTAACACTGTCACCCCCACAATGCACTGCAACCAAACATCTTGACCTACTTTCCTGCACCAGACATCAGCGCCAGGAGCCAAAGTGTTCCTCCGGGGCTTCTCCCCATTGCCACATGTACCTTGCAAGCTGGGCAAAGAAAGTGGGAAATGGCCAGCAGTTTCCTCTAAGCACCGAGAACCAGAGACATTTCTACATTGGTTGCTCAGCGGCTCACGTACATTCAAGCTCCTAGAAGACAAGCCTGTGATTTACCCATTCAGAATACAAGATACCAAGCTCACCAGAATCCTCCGGAGGTTTTCCACCAGCCTGCCCTGATGCAGTTGAAGCCAGCTCTTCAACACATCCCCTGAATGACCGCGTGCCTTGCAGGAACACACAGTCTCATAATAAGCATTCCGTTTACATGAGGCTGTTGATTTAGGCCTGAATCATGTAAAGGCTCAACTCCCCCCTGCTCCCCCCTGAGGACTTCAAGCACTTGAGCTCACTGGGATACTCAGACGCCAAGTTAGGCACGTGTGCCAGTCTCCGCAGGATACGGGTTCTTTCGCTCCTCCTAGCCACAGAAAGAAGCTGCGAGGGGCACAATTCAGAAAATCAAGACAAGCAGCACTGAACGTGAAGGCCACACCCACCACAGGTGAAAAATCCTGCTTTGTGCCAGACAGACACCTGCATCTGCCCACGCTGCACTACCTCCAACCTCCCCTAGGAGGCACTGACCTGGGACAGGACTTTAACCATGCTGTACCACGGCATTACTCAAACTGGGTCCACGGACCCCACTCCAGGGAGTCCACCGGCCCCGCTGATCAACTCCCCGCCCCTCCTTCTCAGTGCCTCCTGCATGCCAGTGAACACCTGTTCCCCAGTGTGCAGGAGGCACTGGGAGGGAGGGGGAGGAGTTGGTCTGGGGCCACCGGCCCTGCTGATATGATTCCGCCCCCTCCCCTGAGTGTGTCCCGTCCCCGCTTCTCCCCCTCCCACCCAGTGCCTCCTGCACGCCGCTGAACAGCTGTTCCCCGGTGTGCAGGAGGCACTGGGAGGGAGGGGGAGGAGTTGATCAGCGGGGCCAGCAGACCCCCTGGAGTACCCTCGGTTCCCCAGCATGCAGGAGGCGCTGGGAGGGAGGGAGAGGGGTGGGGACAGGGCACACTTGGGTGAGGGGGCAGAAAGAGGTGGGAAAGAGGAGGGGCAAAGGTGGAACGGGGGAAGAAGAGGTGGGGCAGGGGCAGGGCCTTTGGGGAAGGGGTGAGGGCGGGGCCTGTGGCTGAGCAGGGAGTTTGGGGGTCCGCAAATTTTTTTAAATCAAAATGGGGGTCCTCGGGTTGCTAAAGCTTGGAACCACTGCTTTACCAGATTCCTCCCCTGCCTCCCGTAGCCCTAATTAGATCTCGACACACACACAAAGCGTCCATGTGATGACACAGCCAGATGAGGCCTGGGGGTGGCTTAGGAGAGTACGTGCAGCAGAGGATGAGCAGAATTAGGATGTCCCAGTGGGCGCTGTACTTACCCCAGCAGCAAAGCCCAGGCTTCCATCTAGGATCCGCCTCTGAAAATTAAAACAGAGCATTTAATTTACCAACTGCTTACGGCATGAGAGCGGCGCTGAGGGGAGTTCGCAGCTCTGGCCCTGACTCTAAGATCCTTATATGCTCCCCCATTACTGCAGTATTTGAGTGCCTCCCAATCTTTAATGTACACGACATCCCTGGGAAGTAGTGCAACTATCCCCACTTTACAGATGGGGAACTTAGGCACAGACGCACTAAGTGATTTTCCCAGTGTCACAGGGTCTCTGGTAGAACAGGGAACTTGGGTCCCTTGAACCCCAGGCTGGCACCCTAACCACTAGTCCATCCTTCCTTTCAAGCACGTGCCTAACTTCTCAGGATTAATTTTAAGCACATGCTTAAGTCCCATTTTGACTTCAATGAGTCTTTAGCACCTTCCTAGGTAGCGTGCTGCTATATGAAGGGGGTCCGCAGAACGGGCTTCAAGTTCAGGCTGGGCTTTGCCTCTGTCAGGTGAGCGGCTTGTCTGCAGTTCTTCAGTTCTCTCTCAAGTTTGGTTTGTATCCAACAAATACTGAAACCCGAGTATCAGTCAGCTGACTGCCCAGCCTGTCAATGATTCAGGACATCCTGGTGCCTCGCTCACTCACAGTGATTCACCCGTCCTCAAGGGGAAAAACTGAATATACTACCGCTAAGGGACTCTCCCTTCAAAGCCAGGCTCCTGAATAGGGCATCCGAGAAGAGCTTAAATAAGAAATCGGTTGGGAAAGCGGGATGGCCTCCGAAGGAAACATTGACACAGGCCTGCAGCTTTTCAGAAAGCGGCTTCGGAGACAAAGGCCCACAGCAGAGTCTCAACTAGTTCAACCCCAGAACTGACCCAAGTTCCGAATAAAGTCGCCGGACAGCTCCGGCGTAAAGGCAGCAGAGAAGAATCCACTCCAGCTGCAGATCTCAGCCGCCCGCTCACCCCTTGCTCCCAAAAGCTTGAGAAAGCGGCCTGCCCTTGCAGGACGCTGCGATGGTGAACAGATCCGGGCTATTCCAGAGTTGAGGCTCCCTCACCGAACACAGCTCGGATCGGAGGGCCAAGCGGGTTCTTTCCTTCTCATGTGCCACCGCCAG
Source organism: Trachemys scripta elegans (assembly GCF_013100865.1). Lineage (NCBI taxonomy): Eukaryota > Metazoa > Chordata > Testudines > Emydidae > Trachemys > Trachemys scripta. The sequence continues at coordinate 31,505,071 of NC_048311.1, forward strand.
CAATGTAGGCCACTCAGTTACACCCAGCAACAAAATGTTGCCAAGCTGCTGGAACTTGGTCAACAATATCAGGGCTGATGCACGAGTCGGAACAGAATCTAGCTCCCTCTCCCACCGCTGCACTGGCTCCAGAGGGCCAGCAGGAGTACGAGCCACTTTTTGTCATTAAAACCTGCTCTCCTGCCTGTGCATACAGAGGGAGGGAGACCTGTTGAGGAAGAAGCTGTCTTTCCACATCCCATTTCCTGAGAAGAACCACATTTGATGGCTTTACAGTTGGCTGTAAAGATGGCTAACACCAATCTTCCTCCTTCCCCTCCCTCCATCCTTCCTCCCCTGCCCCACAGAGAAAAATAAATGCAAACGGTATTTGCTTGTGTGGCAAAAATGCCTAGGTATGCACCTGAGAGCTGGATTTACAAGGGAGCAGGGGTTGGAGAGAGACTCCCTCCAACATCATAATGTGCAAATTAAGACTTCCCTCTTCCCATCCAGAAGTCAGAGCCATACAGGCAGAATCAGGGCCTAATTATTTTGTATTGATCACACCGAAATCTGGTCTGGAAGGAGGAATGTGTTTTCAGAACCGAACGGCAACACCCACCTGGCCACTGGAAAATACAAAGACTAGCGCAGAGCCGGCAGCTGTCAGCCCCCAGGTAAATAAAGTCCCGAGCAGCGCCTGGACCACCGGACTGCAGTTTTGGATCATGCTGAACACACACGGGTTTTACTGGCCTAGAAGAGATTTGGTGCATTAGGCGAGAGACAGCGGCAACATAAAACTCAGGCATTACAGAGGACAAGACATCCCTTCCCTGTTATTAACAGCAGCATCTGAGGGCCTGGTTCTCAGAAGGGCTAAGTCCCTGTTGCTCTCTACAGAGCTGTAAGTCCTCAGCATTACTGAGGAAACAAGCCCTACTATTACGAATGACAGCTGTAGTTTACATCAACTACCCAGGAGGCTTGCCTGCATTTCACACCGCACCAACAATGAACCTACCCTGGTCCGTTTCACTTTTGTGTATGGCCAGTTTCTGGTTCAGGCAGGCTGGCAGAATGCCAGCATTTTGGGGGGGTTGAAATCCTGCCATTGGCAGACTCGAGCCCATGCAGCTCCTCACAGACTAGGATGGTGATTCAATCCAAGAGCAGGATCAAGGCCCACAAAGGTTGGTCAGCATGTGGAGTGATGGAAAAAGAAAAACCCACCGTTACATTCCTAGCAGTGTTGATATTTTAGAACGTTTCCATAATCAAGTGAAAGTAGCATTTCAGTCCAACCTCCACAAGCATGTTTCCTACGGCCACCTTTGGTCTTCCCACTTCCCTTTCTAGCACTTTTTCCGTTCACCCCTCAAAAATGAGAAGCGAGATGCAATTAAGTCTGCACACCCTCTTCATCCTGAGCAAAAGGATGCGTTCGCTCTTTTCCATTACACTTAGACGGCACCAGAGAAGTGTCTGCTTAGACCTCTCCAAAGCACGCACACCACTTTCCACCTACTTTTGCCTAAGACACTTTACCCCACTTTAGCATTTTGAATATTACTGCATTCACAGCACTATTTTCATTGCACGAATAATTTGTGGACGCTTGAGTTGTGCAGGAAAAGGAGAGCTAAGCCAGCAATAGATAGGGTACTTGGATACTTCTGAAATAATATTATTCAGGAGCAACCAATCATGTAAGGAAAGAAACACAGATGTTTTATTATTGCATCTGAGGAATGCCTAGATAATGTGAAGCAGTTATATCACAACCCCCCAGTAAATGTCTCCTTGAGCTATTTCTCTCTGCCAACCATGACTTACCAAAAAAAAAAAAAAAAAAAAAAAAAAAGGTACAAGTATTAGCACATCTCTACACTATCTCTTTAGAGATCTGTGCAGATTCTTTCTACCTGCTGAACTTAAAGTTAAAGGTTAACAAAAATGCCAGCCTCCACTGCTCCAACTTTACTCCCTACTTCACCACACAAGCTCGACGCAGAACCCAGCTCTACAATCCACCCTAAAGATTTCAAATTACTCTCGTGGTCCAAACCGACCCACATGCGAATGCATGGCTCACAGCGTCAGACACGGTCTTTTAAAGGTCCCTTTTCTTTTTAAAAGTCTCGCTGCAAAACCAAAACAGAGCAGGGCCCTGTTAAACTGAAGTCTTATAATTTCATTCACACACACACAAGACAATCTCACTCTTAAGCAAAAGTTCACTAAGTGCACCCCACGAGGGTGGCTTATAACAGTCCAGGACTTGCTACTCCAAGAGTTTCACACCCCCTGGGACCACGAGCACCTCACACATCATTAATAAGCCGCTCCTATTGCCCGTCCAGCTCTCCTACAAACCCCACCAGGGGCACTGGAGAAAACACTGACCCAGCCTGCACGCCCAGACAGCCTCACACAACCAGGACGTGAATGAATGAGCTACCTTGGAACATTGCAACCTGCTTCTAGGCATTCACAGCCAGGGTGGCTTGGCCCTGGGCGTTATTACTTTTTGCACACTCAGCAGGGCCCCTGTATACACCCACCAGCTAGGGCCTAGCAAGTTCAAACCCTGCCAGCCCTGCTGCCCCCCAGCGTGAAGGGCTTTTCTCCCCAAAACACCCCACTTAGAGCCCCTGGGTTACTTGGCTGGCTGGATATTTGTGGTTCCTAAACAGCTCGTGCAGGTCCAGGGGGGCATGTTTACTCTGGTCTGCAGCAGGCCCTTGAACTCCCCCTGGAAACGTGAAAAACCCCAACTCACTGCATGCACTGCAGGGACCCCCAGCCACTGCCACCAGCTCCAGCTCCTGCAGCCGCTTCCGGCTCCCCCCTGCCCACGTGTCTCTCAGCCACCCCGGCGGGGCCCGCCCACTTCTTCTGCCGCGACAAATCAGGAGGGAGGCTCGAGTCTATGGTTCGCCTCGCGCGGGGCTGGGAAAGCGAAGCAGGCGGGCGCTTCTCGAGGAGACTGCTTTGCCGAGTCATGCGTTTGGCTCCTGGCAAAGCCGGGCTGGATCGCTTCCCTCGGCTGCTGTGGCAGTGCGACCTCTGAACGAGGTTCAAGGAAGGAAAGGGGCCGTGCGAGGGAACACGCAGGACAAAGCTTATGGCAAGGATCAGTGTGCAAACTCCTCCGTTGGCATTGTGCTGTCTGATCCTGTGCAGGGAGGTAGATTCCATAAGGGACAAAGGGCAGCCTCGGTTGGCCTGATTCAGGCTCCCAGTAAGGGACAGGTGATCAGCCTGGTTACAACCCCACGGGTCTGAATCCGAAGCAAGCAGCGCCCTGGGCCAGTCGTTATTGTATTTGCTATGTTGACAGAGCTGCCACGTTCTGCACAGCTCCACCTGTGACCTGCTGTGCAAATCACCCTACTTTATGTGCACATAACCATAAACCTCAGAGTATGGCCAATACACCCACCAGGGGTAGCTGCAGATGGGAGGCAGGCAGGGTGTGTAGAGGTGATGGGGAAGGTGAGTGGGTGGATGCCCAGGTATCTGGGAGTGTTTGGGTGGTGCATCAAAGTGCAGGGATCAGTCCACAGATATGGAGCGTTTACCAGGCCATAGAGGGGAGTGTTGGAAAAATCCACTCTACTGGCTAGGAAATGATCTATCAGCTAGAAGCAGGAAACAGAAAGAAAATATTTTTTTTTCCCTTTCCCGTTGCTCCCAGTTAAAAGTAAATAGCTACTGCTGGTTAACTGAGTGGTGTTGATTTTTCCTGTACTTTTGCAATACTGATCTTTCTTTTTTTCTTTCTTTCCCTGTGAGAGTTTCGTAAATAATAATAAATATGTATTTCCATTACTTGCATCTGAAGAAGTGAGGTTCTTACCCACGAAAGCTTATGCTCCCAATACTTGTTAGTCTTAAAGGTGCCACAGGACTCTCTGATGTATTTCCCGTGGCCCTCACAACGTAGGTGCTGGGCAGACATAAAAGGAGGCCAGCTCCCTGCCCCAAAAAGTTTACAGGGATTATATTTATGTTCAATATGTTTCCCTACCCACAGTGAATTATTAGCATAAGACACCGCTCCCCCGGGGCAGATCTTCCAGGGCTCAACACCCAGCAGCTCCCACTGTGATTCTCCTGCTCAGATTTGCGAAAGAGACCCCAGTGTGCTGAGCTCTTTTGAACGCCTGGCACCATCAGACCTCCCTGGACAAACACCACAAAGGGCTGCTCTCCAATCCGACTGTATTCAGGATACCCGGTCCCAGTTCCAATGGACAGCTTGTTTGTTTTTAGATAACCCACACCTGAATTCAAGACAGGGGAGGAATTCAAGACGGGCACCACAGAGTCTGTTCGGTGTTGCAAAGGAAACTGTCAGACAAAGAAGAATTCAGATGTTGTGTCCATGAATGGAGGAGACCCAAGGAATGAAGCAAACAACTGGGAAAGTGTGAAGGAAGCAAATAAGCAGCGGTGTCAGGGAAATGAGAATGGTTGTTAAAATTAATGGGGGGAACATTATCTCTCTCCTGCTCCTTCCGTCTCTCTCATCTTTTCCTCTTTACTCCTTGCTTCCTTTCGCTCTTCTTTCCTTTCAGCTCAGGTATTCTCCTCTCGCGTGTCTTCTGCCTCCTGTCTAAAGCTAACACACACATACAAGTATGTCAGAACAGCGTTAAGCAAGAGAGCCTTGTCATCATCATTTATTCTGGGTACAAAATCCTACGTCCCTGCCCATCTTGGCTAACAGTCATTAATAAGCCTGTCTTCCAGTGTGGCCCTAAACACTGCACCGCCCTGACCGGCAGACTGGCCAAGCAGCCCTCTGCGGGAGAGGGCCTTGCCCTGCGATGGAGCAAAAGGGCATTTGAGTGGCATTGTGGAGTCCCAATCCCGGCCGCAAGAGCCATTTCTCACTGCTCTATTAACTGATGAAGCTGTTAATTAGCCCACAGCAGTGGTGTGCCTGCCAGCCGTGTTCCCCAGGCACTCCACCCTCAGCCCGGGGTTCAAACTAGGCTGGGGGGAGCTCAGAGAGGTGACACCTGCTGGCCCCACTGGGAAGAGCCGAGCTCCGCTTTTCCTAGCGGGAAGTATGCAGACCTAGCACTGCTGGGGGTGAGCGGGCGAACCCTGCCGCCTCTCCAAACGCCTGGCGCCTCAGAGCGGAGCACACGGCACTCCTCAAAGTGTTGCTGGCCGACAGGCAGGCGGGGGGGTTCCACTCACTTTACACCACAGCCCCTTGGATGGCTGTAGAGACAGATCTGAGAGCCCCTCAAAGACGGACGCGTCAACGGGCTTCCCCCGGGGCAGGTAACCTCATGCACTGGGGTGACCCTGTTAGCGTCCTCTGGCTTCAGGCCACACCCCATCCCTACCAGACTGGAGACCTGTCCAGGAGCTCCCTTCCGGGGGACAGGCAGGCACATAATACATAGCCCAGGGCCTAATGGCAGAGCAGCCGTCTGCATCAATCTTCCTTCTGACAGGTCTTCCAACCTCCAATGCAGGCGCTTGCATTGGGGTGCGCAGAGCTCCCCAGGGCACAAACTCCATTAGCTCGTTGGGGCTGGGTTTGTACAGCGCCTTGCACAATGGGGGCCTGGTCCAGGCGAGCGGCTCCCAGGTGTTACTGTAACAGAGATCATATGAATGCCCCATTTTATTTATTGTGTGTGACTCCTTCGTGGTAGAAACAGGTGCCGCGAGCACACACACACACGCATGCACTGCTGGCTATGGGTTTTCGGGAGACAGGAACTCATCCCCAATCCATTTCATTTCTCGGCCCCTTGCTGCACCCCCATCACAAGCCAATGCGACACCACGTCACACAAGGGCCACCAAAGCGGGCAAGACCTCTTCTGTCTTCACCCACATTGCCCCCTGGTTGTACCCCAGTCCTGGCTTGGCTTTCCTTCCCCGTAGCAGCAGGCTGGAGCGGGGATTCCCTAGATAAACTCTACACCAGCAGTTTTCAAGACGGAGACTTTCTGATGCTAGTAACCCAGATCAGCAAGGGTGGATGGGTGGGCGGAGGAGAAAATGGGCCTCCTTGTACAGAACCAGTTCTGCTCCTGATTGACATCGGTGCCAATCAGGAGTGACGCCGACCAAAGCGATTTGAAGGCTCCATGATTTATCATTTAATCAATTTTCCCCCTATGATTGCCTGCATCCTTCATTAGCTCTTCTAATGAGCCAGATGTGAGCGAGGTACCAGCTGAGAGAGGAGATGGCTGCCGAGATAACAAGGCCTGACCTCCCTTCTCCCTCAGTGCCTGCCTGGGGCCCAGTTCTTCCTCCCAGATCCATCACAGAGACAGGCACTGACGCCATGCCTGGGGGGGCACGGCAGAGTTCAGCGCTCAGGTCAGCAATGCTGCAACAGACATGGAGGAGTCGGAGTCAAACCTTCGTGCTGCCTCTGGGCTTGTCGTGGGCTCCAGATGTGAGGCGCCTAAGCCAGAATGGGATCTCCCTGACCCAGGGTGGGGGTAAAGCCAGAGTAACTTGATTACAATGGACTCACTCCAGCATTATACCAGTAACTGAGAGGAGACGCTAGCCCATTAACTACAATGGAGTCATGTCGGATTATGGCAATAACTATGTGATGCATCCGGCCCCTTAAATAAAATGGAGTCATTCTGGATTGACACCAGTGAAAACAAGACTAGAATCCATCCCTTCGTGCTACTGGGATTTTCTGACTGTACAAAAGTCCTTGGGGTATTTTTTCTCCCCCAACCTTTTTGAACATCTATAAGATGCAAAGGCAACTTCCTAGCGTCTGCTCCACTCACCCACCCCTATGTCACCCGCCTGCCTCCCTTCACCCACTCCAGATGGCCAACGCTAGGCACTTGTTGCCAGTGTGAATGCAGATGCGGGGGACACATGCAGCTACTGCAGCCAGGTGCTCCGCCCCAGAACTCTTTTAACCCTTTAGTTGTTGGCTTCCTAGAAAGGGCAAATCAGCCATCTAACAGTCACTAATGAGGGTGCCAGCCGCTCTCTGCCCTCCAAATGCCCCCTCCCCTCGGGGCAGCCCTCTCCCTCTGACTCCTGGTGCCCTCAGAGGGGGAGATGACATCATACGCAAGCCTGCCAGGCAATTCACAGCAGCAATCAGTTACACCCCCTGGCCCGCTGTAAAACAGGGCAGTTTTGTAGCTGATACATGGGAAGTCAGCAGACAAGGGTTCTCTTCCTGGTTCTGACACTTACTCTTGTGGGACCGTGGGTAAGTCACTTGCACCTCACCCTCCAAAGAGACTCACCTACGGCTCCAGGGTGTGTGGTGCTTTGAGATCCTCAGATGGAAGGGGCTAGAGACATGCAAGGCTGTGGGTGGAGTTTGCTGACAGTCAGCTGGCACAAACCCCTGTGCCACTCGTCCACTGGTGCTTCTTGGGGCCTCACACTGCTCTCTGCGTTCTCCCTTCCCTGTTAACTGGTGGCAAACGAGCAATCAGGCGTGCGGGTTTCGGCACTGTCCGGCTGCCAGCCCGCAAAGCAGGAGCGGGTCAGCCCCCCTTGCAGGGGTGGTAACCACGCACGGACAATAAGTGAACAGCATGCGCTGAGCACAGGGGGGATCGCCTGTTACTTTGCACTGTTGTCAGCAAAAGGCCTGGGACAATGACCCTTTGTGGTGGCAGCTCAGCTGGTGAGAAGGGCCTGCAAAGCAGCGTAGAGGCGCCTGGCTGCCGGCAGCTGCCCTGAAAAACGCAGCTCTCCCCTTGGCACAGCTGGCATGGCCGGGGTGGGCCTAAGCCCTGGCTCTTTTGCAGGGGTACAATGGCCCATCGGGAACACCAGGACTGCTCTAACCCGAGCCAGCCCCAGGCGGGTAGAAGCAGTGCATGATTCAGCCAGGATCCGTACCAGCGTCGGGATGAATCTGGACGCGACTCCGGCGCTCTAGAGAGCAGGGAGCGGACAGGCCATGCAAGCCTGGGGACCTGGGAGCTGGAGAGAGACACAGAGAGCAAAGCAGCACGTCCCGTCTCGTCCGAGCTGAACAGAGGGGCGAGCAGTGGGTTTGAGGGGGGGAATGAGACCAGAGGCGAGAAGACATTTCAGGGGCTGGTTGTTAAAGGTTTGATAGAGCCATTGCTCTATAATTATGACTCATGCCTAATTCGTGCGGCATCTTTCATGCCAGCCCCATCCCGAAGCGCCTGGCAGAGATCAATAATCTAATTACAGAGTCAAAAGAGAGCAGAGGGAGAAATTGAGAGGCATGAGCAAGAGAGGAAAGAGATGTCCGCCAGCGAGCTCAGCCAGGAGAAGGCTCTCACCCCACCAGCGGGGATGCAGAAGAGAGAAGGGAGCAGGAGGGGAGAGTCCTTTTGAACTCTGGGGTTTTTTGCCATGTGCTGTTTAATGGATAAAATAAACACACCCGCTGACAGGGAGCGCTCAGCATGGCACGTTCTGGTGCCCCGCTGATTCCAGCCGTGCACTCGGCCTGGGGAGAGCAGCGGGCAAAGGGTCAGCAAGTGATGCCCCCCAGAGCGGCAAGGGGCAAGAGACCCCCCATGATCTGCTTCCTCCACCAGTGCTGGGGGGAGACCGTGCAAAGGCCTCTCGTAGGGAGGCTGAGATGGGTCCTGTGACCTTCTGGGAAGACCCTGATCTTTCCCCTTCCCCTTTCCCCTCCCCTCCCCAACACCAGTCAATAGCTACCAACACCCGTGGCTGCCATTCCAGCCCTCATTGGGGAGCTCATGCATTAGTACCAGGAGCCTGTGATTATAGCCTGTGCCTCCTGCTCTCCTGGGCCAGAAAGGTAGGACACAGCCCCTGCTAGAAACATCCTCACTCCACCCCCCCACTCCCCGGCTGGAGGGGCAACCCCACAGGGGAAGTACAGCCGAGTCAGCGAGATCTCCCCCGCAGCCTCAGTTTTGCCCGAGTACCACGTGCACAGGACCAGGCCCTCAGGGAGGAGACAGGCACCTTTTCCCAGGCTCACCTAGGCCTGAGTGACCATCTCTGAGCCTTGTTTCTATTCCCCGAAGATCAAGGCAGAACATGGTTATTATGCAGCAGTCGCTGATGTGCTAAGACAAGAAACCCGGCCAGTCCAGCTGCACGTGCCGGGTGTGTGAGTTCAGCACAGGCAAAGAGCCGCATGGGGGCGAGGGGGCTGGCGGGGAAGAGCGCTCTCACATGGCTGGCTGGTGAGCAGAAGGCTGCAGGTGCATGACTGCTTAGACGCTTGCTGGGGCTCCTTCAGAACAGCTGTGCAATCCAGGTGGCGAGAGGGGGTAAGCGGGTATCAACAGCCCAGTGCTCCAGAGCGCAGTCAGGGACCCCCAGCCCCTGGGAACTTAACTCACCCAGAGCCGCTTTGCCTTCATCTGCACAGAACGCTGCGCGGCCTGGGCTCCCTGGGCTGCGTAGAAACAGCCACGCAGGGAAACAGGGCAGCGTAAGAGGGAGACGTAGATGGATGCAGACACAGCGCCGCCCCTGCAAGCACAGAGGAGAGGACAGAGGCTGGAGGTTGGTTTCACCGCACCGGGAGCATCCATTTAACCCAATCAGTCCAGAAACCAACCCAGCTCAGTGCAGGCCCTGCTGGGGACATGCTCCCTTGGCCCTTTTTGTTGTGCCAGTTCCTTAATGACTTAAGCAAACTTGGGTAAGTTCCCCGTGTAGACCAGCCCTTAAACCTGGACCGCTTAGCTGTCCGGAGAGCACCCTGATCGTGGCTGGGAGCCAAAGGTGCTGTTGCAATACAAATAAGGCATGAAGTTTCCCCACAAGCCTTTCACTTCCAAAGCCTCGAGAGAAACAACAGAATGCTTGAGGGGCAATGACACAGCTGGGGGTGGGGAGCCCAGGACAGGGGGCCAGTGGGTTGGGATTGAGGAGCACTGGAAGAAGTGTAGCTAGGAGGGGGAGACCCCAAGACTAGAAAGGCCGGGTGTGCTGGGGATTAGGGGGATCAGCAAAGAGATGCGGGGGGGGCAGCTCGACCCCCTGTCTCTGGGCTGTGCCTGGCTCTAATCAGCAAGCCACAAAAAAACAACAAAACCCAGTCCCTGATCCTGATTATGAGGGGAGGATTAAAATTGAAACCCACACTTCCTGTAGCCGGGCTACACCGAGCCTTTAACTGTACTCTGATTGAAATTAACACGCCTCTCCCTTTCTCCTGGCATGGAAAACAGCGACAGGCCACGTGTTCGTTTATTACATTTCAGGGCAAAGGGGCTGGATGTTTAGCTCTTTCACTCCACTTTTATTTGGCTTGGACTTTATGTCCAAACAAAGGGCCAGATTCTGGCCTCAAGGGCATTGATGTAAATCCAGAGTAACCCTACAGCGATGGATCAACATGGCTGCTCCAGACAAGTCACTGAGATCAGAATCCGGCCCTAAAAGAAGATAGTTCTCATTTAAGTGGTCACGCTTTTTTAATGTTACAGACTCAATAATAAATTGATTCTGCGTGTCTGGGGTGCTGCGGTAAGGATCCAGGCCTGTCTATTAGGCTCAGAAGCAAATGCAAAGTTTTTCCTTTCCCAGTCGGTGACGTAATTGACTAGCTGGAGCCACTGTGGCAAACACAATTATTTTCCAAATGGAAGGAAAGCAGGGGAACGCTGTTAAAGGTAGCTCTCGTTGGCAGCGGAAGCCAAAGCCGGTCTGTGTCTGAGCTATAGATGGAGAGGAGGCGGATGTGCAGACAGCAACACGGGTATAGGAGGCAGAGAGGGCAGCGCACTGCTAGGCATTCGTGAGAGATGAAATGACACAGTCATCATTATCGGCAGTGGCCTTATCAATGCTATAATGCTGCTGGAATGAGAGGGCCAGCTGAGTGCCCCTGTTGGGCAACTGGGGGCATTGCGGGGGGGGGGGACGACTCCCATATTCCTCTGAAACACTCTAATCAGACGGGGAGAGCGCAGAACAAGCTGGGAGAACGAGGTGTCTAGAACACCTTATTCACAGCCCTGCTTCATTCCTCCCCTGTATGCTGCCGGCCCCTGGCTTTCGCCTGTCTGTGCTAGAAAACTACACCCATTTGGCTAAAATTGATCTAGTTAAACCGGTCCAAACCTCTAATGCAGGCACACTTAAACCAGTTTAACTCTTCCCTAGATGGGTGCAGCAAGATAGCTTCCAACACGGGCTAAGTCAATAGGAGCGAAGGTTAAGGCAGAGCAAGTGTGGCTGCATTAGAGATTTGCACCAGTTTAACTCACATATGAGTGCATGTTACTAATCTGGACCAGGCCTCAGGTCCCTTCCTTGGTCTAGTCAGTTTGATCTCACACACACACACACACACAAAGCCACTCGCAGTTCAAGATGTCTCCATTAACACACACAATACACCCCAGCTCTGACACAGGAGACCATCCTCTCAGTCCTGGTTCCCTGGCCTCTTCCAGAGCCTCTGCAGCCCTGGCCTCTGGAGAGACCCCACCAGGCCTGTGACAGGGACCTCCAAAAATGTCAGAGGCGAGCCCACACAGAGCAGAGATCAGATCCCAAAACACTGGAAACACATTCGGTTTTGGTGAGAAAAGTGGCGCGTCAGCAGTGAAAAAACAAACCGCCCAAGCCCCCGCTCCGATTGCAGATACGAGCGCTCTCTCCCACAGGGGGAGTTAGATTGTGGTGCATTTAAATAGCCATGACGCACTCATTCCAAAGACAGAGCTGCCGCTCACTAGCATGGTGCTAAATCATTGCTAGAATTGCTTTATTCTACCAGGAGGATTATTGTGTGAATTACGGTAGCGCCTAGAGGCCCCGACCAAGATCAAGGGCCATTGCGCTCCATGCAGTATATAAGTATGGTATGAAACAGTTCCTGCCCCAAAAAGCTTCAATCAAAATGGACCAGACAGACCCAGGGAGGCTTATTAGCTCCCTTTTACTGGGAAACCGAGGCATGAACAAAACTAAGGGCCATCTTCTCTGATGGCATAAATCAGGATCACGTCATTGACATCAAAGTCACTTGCTCAGATTTCTATGGCAAGCCAGATCTCCGGTACCCTGAGCCAGGGCCTTAGCTACCTCTCAGACGGGCCCATGGGAACCAGAACGGCTGGTCCCTTTGGCTCCTGGCTCGTTCTCCGTGTTGAAGCTACGGGACTGCGTAGGGCAGGTGATAAGGCTATGTCTGCGGTGCGTGGCGCCAGCCATGCCGTGAGGGACGCAATGAAGGCCTGATGACTTGGCTTGCTCCTCTTACGCCCATCGTTTGGCACAAGCTCTCTTTTCCCACCCCGGTGAGGCCATCGGGGAATCCCCCAGACCAGGGGATTCCAGTGGGGAGAAAGGGGAAGCTTTAAATGACCATGGATCAATTCCTCCAGCATAAACAAGCCTCAGAGCGATGACCCGGCGTTTCTGCTGTCAATAATTAACAAGGCAGAGAGCAGCCGGAGCTGCGGGGGGGACCACCAGACTATCTAGTCACAGGACAGGAGCCACATTTAGGTGGAAGGGGATGGGCCTGGTTGAGAGGCCCCCTGCCTGCACCGGGATTTCCATACGCAGCAACCAGGCCGGCACTCTGGTAAGTTCTGCTCTGGGTGAGCGTATTCCATTCGTTAATGTCACTGCTCTGCACCGCTGGGCTATGGTTTATCCCTCAGCGTGTGTGTAATTAATTCTCAGTTAACATTCGGGGGGACATCTGCTCCCCCATGTTCCTTCAGGGGAGACTGTCGGCTCCTTTCGCCACACTGTGGTGCCAAATCCACACAAGCGAACGATGATTAAAATGCCTCCGGGTTGAAAGGGAACGACAGAAAGGGCCCCATCCACGTGGTCGGGGGCAAACCGTTCCTACACAATCTGGTGCTGGCATTAGCAGCTAGAGATGGCAGGAAGGGGCACTGATTGGGAGGGAAGATGGGGAGAATCTTTGGAAGAGTCTGGATCATCATCAGGGGTAGCTGGAGGCTTAAGCAGTCAGGATGAGGGGCAGATTGGACGCTTGAAGCACAGGGGGAAGAAAACACACCAGACTGCTGCACTAGGGGCCACAGCACCTGAAGAATAATCCCACTACTGCCACCAATTTCATAGTTTCAGAGTTTAAGGCCAGAAGCGATGATTAGATCATCTAGTCTGAGCTCCTGCATATCACAGGCCATTACATTTCACCCAGTCATCCCAATACTGAGCCCTAATTTGGCTTAGACTAAAGCATTTCATTCCCCAGAAGGCTCAGCTGTATGCCACAGGCAGAGAACGGAAGAGAACAAGCTGCCACCAATGTCCGAGGCCCCTGCAATGCCAGGGATTTGATTAGGTGGGACATACTCAGGTGCTCCCAGCTGGTGAGATACACCCCACACTGCAGAGGAAGGCAGGAAAAAAAAACCAATGTCACAGCTAATCTGACTTGTGGAAAATTCCTTCCTGACTCCAAACTGGTGCCCAGTATGACCCCGATCATGTGAGCAAGACTCACCAGCCAGGCATCAGATAAAGAGGATTTTGTCTACCAGCTCAGAGCCCTGATCCACCCTGTCTGGTGTCCCATCTCCAGTGGCGGCCAATCATTGCCAAGCACTAGTGTGAGTCCTTGAGCTGCTACCCACACTCCTGCTCTAGGTCTGGCTCCCCATTGCTCAGATGCAATAACCCTGACCTACTTCTTGGGAGGAGTGTGGGTAAGGCTTCGTTAGTTCTTGCACGATGCTTTACGATCATCCGGAGACAACTACGGCAGAGGTGGGAAATATCATTTCCCAGAACCTCAGTGGAATCTTGTCCGAACGAGGGAGCACTCTCTGCAATGACCCCTTTGCCTTTTGTTGTGGCTGACACAACATCTACTCACCCAGATCTGCGCTTTCGCCTGATAAGAGAATCCAGATTCTGCTCCCTTTTCCTCTAAAGCACGTGAGATTTCCCCAGCTATGGTGCCATTGCAGCTTTATTTTTAAACTGAAACCTACGCAGTAACGCCATAAAATAGTCGCATAAAATCCCCTTCCTAGCACTGGCAATGCTTGTCCAAAACACAAACCGTTACCCCCAGGGGGAGTCGAGAAGCTAAACGCTCAAGGAATGTGCTGGCTCACGCCAAGCTGTACTCAGTTAATTAAACCCGTCAGCAATTTAACAACAAGCCTGTAACACACAATGGGCCCCATTCTGCTCTCGCTGACACCGGAGGAAAACAGTAGTAGCGGCAATGAAGTTGACTCAGCGCCCCCGATGTGAAAAAGAGGAGAATCCGGCGCAGGGGGCGTAACCGCTCCATCCAGAGCATTAATGGTGTTGATAAAAGGAAAACACTTCTGTTTCCAGTTGGCAACTTCTCTGCAAGCTGGTTGTGCTTCTCGGCTGGTGACAGAGCAATACAAAGAGAAGTGAAGCCCACGCTGGGAAATCGGCCTTTCCTGACGCACCATCCGAAAGTTCCAACAGCCAGGGTGAAATTCTGGTCCTAACAGAACCAGCGGCAACATTCCCATTGATGTCCACAGGGCCAGGATTTCACTGCATGTCAGTTCCCCAGTGTATCTCACCAAGGGAGAAAACCATCGTGGTAAAGTCTGAGCAATATATTAACTGAGCTACTGTCAAGCCTGCCTGCCTGCTAGCCGGGGGAGCACAAATTGGCAAAGACATTCTGGCCTCTAAGTTTGGGCGCCTCTATTTTTTAGAAGCCAGTCGACTTCCCGGTCAGATATTCCCTTCTGCATTTCTCTCCCACTGGTTTTACTGTTCGTCAAATCAGCATGGAAACTAGATCGGACTTTAAGAACCCCCTCTGGCTTCTCCTGCCTACGTCCCCTGCCTGTCACCCGCGTGGGACATCCCATGTAGTTATTCACAAATGGTTTTAATGCTACACACAGGATTTTGAATTTGCATATGGAACAGGCTGCAGGGGTGGGTGAAATCATAACAGCCCATCTCCTCTGAACCGGCATTCACAGAAATATACAGGATCTGCTCCTACGCTGGGTTAGAAATCAGCCCTAAATCTTAACAGGATCTAAAATAGCTTAGAAGGACCCTCTCAGCACAAACACTGATAGACCCTGCTCACCATCGCTGGCCAAATACCATTTCAATCAGCCACGTAGATGCTAGTCAGTCATTTTTGTTTGGTTTTTGGATCGGGGTTTGGTTTAGATGCAGGTCGGCTTGTACGCGAGCGTGTATGCTAAATGCATTTCAACAGCTCAGAGATGTGTGAATCAAATTACAGCAAATCTCTGCGCGCTCTGCTCAGTAGGAAAGAAGGAGCAGGTGCTATTGGGCTTCAGGGCACTGAATAAAGCATCGGTCAGCAGAGAGAATCTGTAACTAAGGAAGTCACACAGCATGTAGACATCAGGCCTGGTGCAGCGGAATTTGTCATAGAAGGAAGGAACTTAGCTGGGGCATGCACACAAGTCTATGGGTGGGGAGCTTATAGAGGAAGAGAGAGTGTATTGTCCTGGAGTTGGAATGATCAGAGCATGTGGAATGGTTTACCTCGTTAGCAATGCAAACTGGGGGTTAGGGTGGGGGGAGAAATGGAATGCCCCTTACTGATCTAAAGAGGGAACTGACAGCACCCCAAGAGACAAGGTGGGTGAAGTGACATCTTTTATTGGACCAGCTTCTGTTGGTGAGAAAGACAAGCTACACAGAGCTCCCCTTCAGGTCTGGGGCGGATTTTTCACACCCCTGCGTGACGTAACTGGGTGAACCTCACTTTTTAGCATCGAGCTGGCCTAGTCTCCTCCGTTCCTGATGGGGAGAGCCAGCGGAGAGAGGATAAGCCCCTTGTATGTGGTCACACAGCAGGGACAGGAACTGCACTCAGCTGCCTACCTCCTCCCCAGTGCCCTGAGCTCCCCTCTCGTCGGTAGCAGTAAGGAATAACTAAACCCTTGTGGGAATGGAGGTGCATTCCCAAATACTGTGCTGACCTCCAAGGGAGCCCTACAGTCAGCTCTGGCTGAAGTCACCAGAAAAGGCAGCAGTGTGTGGTCATCGAGCTTGTCCTCTTCTCAGAAAGTTCCCATTAGCTGTCTGCTCCTGGGGGGCCGGGACTGACACTGACAATGCAGCAGAGAGCCCCAGCCCTGGGTCAGCAGAGGTGGCTGCAGGGCTGTGTTGGCAAAGGGGTTTGCAATGCAAGGGCTGCTTGCACTGCGTAGGCACCCACCCATACCTGTGTCCAGCCGCTGCTATCGGCCTGGTCATTCAAACTGATGCCGAATGGAAAGGAAAGGTTCTTCCCGTGGCTGGGGGCGGGTGACAACAATGTGCAAACCGCCTTCCGCTAAGTCCAAGGAAACGTCAGCGCCCGGCCTTGGCTTCCCCACAGAGCAGCTGCCTGGATCAAGGACAGCATCTAAAGCGCCACACACGGGACTCAGCAAGGTACAAATAACCCTCTCACTAGGACGCTGACAGCTGCACCATCTGCTCTCTCAGATCCCTGATACCCTGCACTCGTTTATGAGCCTAATTGGGATATTTATTTCCAGGCTGTTTATTTCAGGGAATGGATTTTTCCATCCTCCTTGGGATTTATGAGACTGTTAATGATTTTCCTTTGCACCCCAAGGGCTTCAGCTCTGCCTTGGGACATGAACTTCCAACCACAGGTGGGAATTTCAGCCCCTCTCTGGGTTAATCACTCGGGTCTTTGGTCCAAGCTGCTCTGCATTTCCTGCATTCTCTTGTCTCTTTGATAAGCGATGAAGGAGGGTGCAGGGAAGTAGCTATTATTTTATTGCATCCAAGCTCTCCCACAAACCAGAGCAGAGGTTAACTCCCCCAACCCTGCTCAAGTCATTGTTATTTGGTAACTAACTCCTGGTGGAAGACAGACTGCCCATCCATAGCTCTCGGCACATCACACATTCCAGGCAGAGATCTCAAAGCACTTTGCAAAGGTTGCATCACACTCTCCACCTCTCCCTGTGCTCTCGCCAGGACAGCTGGGACCTGGAACCCCTTGTTAGCCCCAGGAGTTGAACTCATGGGGCCAGGGTGCTGTCTGTGCACTTTCCCAGCTGGGATTACTTCCCCATTTCAGGGCCATCAAGACTGTTTAAGTGACACGTTGGTCTGATCGGTCCTGCTGCAGCAGGCAGTTCCAGCGGTAGCAGACGCATCGGTGTGTTTTTCCCCCGCACGTCTGGGTTTATTCTCTTAAACCTGGTGCCAAGGAGAGTCATGGCACTGGCCTCAAATAAATCTGGAAGCAATAATGAAAAGAAATGGAGTCTCACAACACCCGCTTCAGGGGAGAGAACTCGACAGCGGTGAAAGTCGAGGCACAAGGAGGGTGAGTGATTCAGTGCCGGAGCCTGCATCCTCTACACCCACAAAAGCACCTTGCTGAAGTCAGCATGTCTGCTGCAGCGAGCAAAGACAAATCATGTGAGCACACATGCAAGGCTGGGCCCTTTCCTTGTGTCACGCAGCTGGGAATCAACTGGCCCAGGGGTTTTGGTTTGTCTCAGTCCCCTGCACTAAGCACACCCAAAGGAAAGCAAGTCAGGATGGAAAGGAACAGCAGGCCTGATGGCTCTCCCCTGGATAAACAATATAAGCTCTTTTCAGAGGCCTTTTCTTTCCAGTCCCCGTTTGCTCAGATCAGGGAAAAGTCCTGTAGAAACACGACACTGTTTTCTGATCAAAGAGCCTAAACTAGTGAAACTAAAAACTCCAACGCAGAGAAGCAGAGAAAGTAGATTAGATTCGCTCTCCCTTCCATGGTTCATCTTTAAAAAATGATCCTGGAAAAATCTCACCCTCCTTCATTCATGTTTTTCCACCTTCACCCCACCACACTGCCTTGCTCCACGCCAGCCTGGTGCTCACTTGCTGCACTCCGAACAGAGCCTGCTTGGGACATCCAACCTGCGCTGGCTACAGGCTTATCGCCCACCCTCACAAGTGCCTCTTGCAGGGGAAACCTAGCTCCCTACTTGGGTGCGCCTCTCATTTGAGGCCCTCCCACCCCATCCTTCCCGTCTCTGGTGCATGTAGGTCTCATGGCTACCTTCCCTTTCTGCAGTGCTGCACATCTCCCTTAGCCCCCTCACCCCCTGCCCCCCAATAAAACCAACCCCCTCTGCTCCTCAGCAGCTTGCCGGGTGCTCTAGCCACTCAGCGATTGCTTGGAACAAATTCCTTCTTTGGGGGCAAAACCACTGTGCAGATTAAACCGTAGCTCGGAGGAACGCGGCTCGTTTCTTGCATGCTGGGCTTGCTGTGGGGGCGACAACGTTCTTGGAGAGAAAATTGGTTTCCCTGGGGGTTTTAAAAGCGGCTTGAATTTGAGGCAAAGGAGCGGGAGCTGCGTTCCCCTCCCCCTCTCCTTGTGTTCTGGCCACATGGGGAGGGGGACAACCCTTTAGTTCCCTAGGTCCAGATCAACGCACCCTGCATCGATTCCCCCCCCCCCCCCGGGTGGTCATCCTCCTCCCAAGAATGCAGCTGCGTCTGGGCACGAGCACACCACCCGCTGTGAGACGCACACGCGGCGCGGCAGCTGCATTGGCCCCACTGCATGCCACTGTGGCATCACCCCCGCGCCCCCCCCTTGCCAGCCCTGCCTCTGCTAAATCCCCGGGCAGAGCCGAGGGATTTTCCCACGTCCAATTCCGTCTGCCTCCTGCAGGGCAAACCGGCCCCCTTCCCTTCTGCAGCGGGGAGGAGGGGCAGGGGAGGGGGCTGCGTGCTCAAAGCTCGGCCCCTGCCCAGAGACGCTGCCTCCCCCCGGCACAGAACCCGTGCACTGGTGCAAAGAGAGCAGTTGCTTTGCATGACGCAGCCGCTGCGCGTGGGGCAGGGGCAGGGGCAGGGCAGGGGGAGAAGAGGGTCTCTCCTCGCCTCTGCTGCTGGAGGAGCACCTGGGAGATGCTCCTGCGGCGTTAGCTCCGCCTGGGTGCGAGCCTGAAGCCCGCTGCGGGCGCCTGGCTCCCGGCGCCTCGTCCAGGCAGGCAGCCGCGGAGCTCCCGTCTCCCCGGGCAGAGCTGGGGTCCCTGCAAACCGGGGCAAAGCTGCGGCAGGAGAAACGCCCCCCCAGGACCAGAAAAATGTGAGTGAGCGCGAAGGGGAGCTGGGCTGGGGCTGCCAGACTTGCAGCAGGTGCAAACTTCTGGAGGGGGAAGGCAGCTCTGGGACCTGCGGTGGGGGAGGCTGCAAGGCAGGGCTGAGATCTGACCAGGCTGGGGCTTTCTGGGGGGCTCCGGAGAAACAGCCCCCCCCGGTTGTTTGGAGCCAGGGACAGCCTGGCTTGGTGCAAAGGGGAAGAGGGGGGCTGGCCGGCTCTTCCCTGCTCGGGAGCCTGTGACTAGCTGCGGGAGGGGGGCTCGGGTTTGGGGGAATAGCTTGGGGGGGGGGGGCTCTTTGGGGAATGGGTCTCGGTTTGCTACCAGGAGCTGGGGGAGTTTGCAGAGTCCTTCACTTGCTCCTGGTGGGGGTGAAGGGGAAACGATGCATGTGCGTTTTGGGGAGGGAGGCAGGTTGGGGGGGGGCTCCTTTTGAATTTTTTCTGTGCCCCCTCCCATCTTTTCCATTCTTCTCCCTCCCCATCTTCACTGAACCCTTTGAGGCTTGCCCCCTCCTCTGGTCTCAGCAGCGGCTCTGGCAAGGAGACAGCCCCCCAGTGAGCTCGTGTTCCCCCCCCAGCCATCAGGTCTCATTCCCTCTCATCCCTCCCCTGCCCCACGCTGGCTTTCCTTACCCTCCGCCTCCCCGCACTAATCCCCTGCCCCAGGCGAGGTCGGAGCCAGTGCCCAAGGCAGGGAACAGCCCCTCCCTCCCTGAGCCAAGCCGGGGGGGGGGGAAGGGGCTCAGCCCTTTACCCCTTTGGAGCCCAGTTCCCGGGGATCTGCACAAGAGAAGCCCGGAGGACTAGGAGCCAGGAGGGGCTTCTCTGCCAGCGGTGGCCCTTCTGCTGAAGGTGCCAGTTAAGACATCCAGCAGCGTCCTGTTGCTCCCGCCACAGCGCAGCTGGAGCAGATGCACACCAGCCTAGCAAGGGGCTCGTGCTTGGACTGAGTAGCAGACAGTTTAGACAGGCTGTGCTGAAGTTGCTGCTGGAGAGGACGGTCTGGGGGAGTTCGAGAGGATGGGATGGTGGACTGGGGGGGAGCGAAGGGAGAGGAAGTGCAATTGGAAAACATGCAAGATTGTTCAGGGTACCTATAAAAAAAATGAAAACGATTTGCCTTGGTGCATGCGTTTCCCTGAGCGTTCGAAAGGGCGCAGAACAGGTTTTCCACAGGAACCGGCTGCCGCAACAGATCTTTCTTAGCCCCGAGTCGTCATAAAAACCGCTGGCACATTTTAGTTGGTTTCATTGAACTAAGGCTCGTCCATGCTACAACTGTATGTGATTTGCCAGGCCAACGCCATTCCTGGGGTAACTCTGCTGCCGTCGATGGGTTTTCCTCAGGACGGGGTTTGGCCAGTAATATTTTAGATGTTACAAAAACACCAGGAAGGAAAGAAGAAATTTCTAACCTGCCTGAGACCAGTGGTCTAGCTAGGTCAGCCTCCTGAATAGGACACAGGCTTCAGTGGAAGGTAAAGAAAAACTGCAAGAGGTAGTCATGGGAGAAACTGTCTCCAGGGAACATTCCTCTCTGCTGAACCCCTCCCCCCCCAACCCCATCAGCAAGAAGTTGTCTTAAGCCCTGAAGCAGGAGGGTTAAACAATAACAAAGGCGCTTCTTTATTCTTGTTTTGTTCTC
The DNA here is from genome assembly GCF_013100865.1 of Trachemys scripta elegans. Taxonomy (NCBI): domain Eukaryota; kingdom Metazoa; phylum Chordata; order Testudines; family Emydidae; genus Trachemys; species Trachemys scripta. The sequence continues at coordinate 31,525,755 of NC_048311.1, forward strand.
TGTTTGATTTTTAGATCTCTCTGCCCCACTCCCCTAAACAAACAAAGATGAGAACTCATTTCATCTGAGTTTTACCTGCCCCGTGAACAACGGCACCATGGATCTGGCGTACGAGCTGCCCAATGTCACTGAGTTTTGGTTCTCCTCGGCCTCCCAGTTCGACAACTTCTCCACGGAGATGTCGGCCAACGCCTCCCAGAACACTACGGGCCAGCATTTTGACCTGACCAGCAACGCCATCCTTACCTTCATCTACTTTGGGGTGTGCATCATAGGCCTGTGCGGCAACACCCTGGTGATCTACGTCATCCTCCGCTATGCCAAGATGAAGACCATCACCAACATCTACATCCTGAACCTGGCTATCGCAGATGAACTCTTCATGCTGGGACTGCCATTCCTGGCCATGCAGGTGGCTCTGGTCCACTGGCCCTTCGGCAGAGCCATCTGCCGGATTGTCATGACGGTGGATGGGATCAACCAGTTCACCAGCATCTTCTGCCTGACCGTCATGAGCATCGACAGGTATCTGGCTGTGGTCCACCCCATCAAATCCGCCAAGTGGAGAAGGCCCAGAACAGCCAAGATGATTAACGTGGCCGTGTGGGGCGTTTCTCTTCTGGTCATTATGCCCATCATGATTTATGCCGGGATCCAAAACACCCATGGAAGGAGTAGCTGCACCATCATCTGGCCAGGCAAGTCCAGCGCGTGGTACACAGGGTTCATCATCTATACCTTCATTCTGGGCTTCCTGGTGCCCCTCACCATTATCTGCCTTTGCTACTTGTTCATCATTATCAAAGTCAAGTCCTCTGGGATCAGAGTGGGCTCCTCCAAGAGAAAAAAGTCAGAGAAGAAAGTCACCAGGATGGTCTCCATTGTAGTGGCAGTCTTCATCTTCTGCTGGCTTCCCTTCTACATATTTAACGTCTCCTCCGTCTCCGTCTTCATCACCCCCACGCCCTTCCTCAAGGGTATGTTCGATTTCGTCGTGGTCCTCACCTATGCCAACAGCTGTGCCAACCCCATCCTCTACGCCTTTTTGTCCGACAACTTCAAGAAGAGCTTTCAGAACGTTCTCTGCCTGGTGAAGGTCAGTGGCATGGATGATGCGGACAGGAGCGACAGCAAGCAGGACAAATCCAGGCTAAATGAGACCACGGAAACTCAAAGGACTCTGCTCAATGGTGACCTTCAGACAAGCATCTGAGAGGACTCCAGGATTGCCCTTCTCAGCTGTCCTCTTTCCTCCTCCTCCTCCCCACTCCTTTATATGGCAGTAGCACATAGCAAGTCAGGTCAAGAGTACTTTGTCTTTGTTTGCTTGTCTTAGGGGATGGTAATGCGGGGATGGGGGCCTGTACCAGGAGTAGCCTCTCAGCAGAAGGCAGGTAGGTTTTGAATATTCAGAAAGATGGTGCTCAAATGCAACTTCATACATGGAAAAAACACACACACACACACACACACACACACACACGTGTTTAAATATATAACATGAAGTCATGGGCCAAATTCATTCCTGTTGCAACTGCATTGGCTGCACTGGTGTTACCCCCAGGGATGTGTTTGGACATTCAGAACATGTTCACACATCTCTAACCACACCCATGTATATGGGCAAATTCAGTAGAGTTGCACACGTGTAACTGAGGGCAGCACGTGGAGGCATTTCTGCTAGACTTGGTTACACATACCAACATGCTCCATACAGCATAGATCACATATGTCTAGACAGAGCTATTCACGTCTGCTTCTTTGCAAAGCAGGAGACTCAGCTGAATATGAGAGAGAAGTCTTAAGAATCAGAGCACACACACACACACACAGATCCTCCAGTAGGACATGAAAAATATTTCGTTTTATTACCCAACTAGTAACATTTTATATTTTTAAGACTGAATCTCCTGAAGCTCCCCTAGTTTTATGAGACTAGTACTGTATTTATTTACAAGTTGCTTTTCCTGCCACCGGGGAAGCAGCAGATCAAAATGAAAGAAATCACATCGGAAGGAAAATATCCCAGCCCCAGTACTCTCTCTGTGTGTGTGTGTGTGTGTGTGTGTGTGTGTGTGTGTGTGTGTGTGTGTGTGTGTGTGTGTGTGTGTGTGTGAGAGAGAGAGAGAGAGGATGGACAGATAGGACTTAGATCTCTTAAGAGATTTGGAACCCAATTCCCATTACAATGGAAGCCTTGAGGCAGCCTGGAAAATCTGTTTATATACACACACCTGTGCAGGCGGATACATGGTGGTGGTATATACGTGAGCGGTTATATTTGTGGTGCACCTTTGATCACCTGACCTGGACTCTGCCCACCAGTCCATCTATCCAGCGCTACTTCTCACATCCCAGACCTTAGAGCAGCTTCAAATACAGCCCCTTTCCCTCCCTCCATGCCCCTGCTTAAATCAACTTGCCATAAAAAAGCTTTTCTCCTCTTCCTCAAATGTATAATGTTTCCCTTCTTCCACCTGCAATGAACTATAAACACTGCTCCAGCGGGCGGCATGGGCCATCTTCAGTCCTGGGCTAGTGGTGGGTTCCCATAGTCACACAGCCATTGCTTTTCTGTTGTTTTCCTCGAGTGGAATATGGCAGGGACTTTTAGCGAGAGGCTGACTGAGAGGCGTCAGAGATTAGCAGCAGCATCCTTCCCCTGGAAAGTATCTGCAAGTTTTTAATCTGCAGAGACACACACAGATTTTGGTGCCGTTCAGTTCCAGCATTCATGGTGCTCTGAGTGAAACAGCTACTGGAATATTGCGGAGGTGTACGTGTGCTTTGTGTGGTGTTATTACACACACACACTAAGGCTCTATTGAATCCATTGGCTCTCTCTCTTTGGCTGTTCAGTGAGGACTTTAAGTTCCACGTGCATGTTTTCTGTCGATGTTCCTGGGCGAAGGCTGGCTAGCAAGACTCCTGGGGTTGTAATTTACAAGCCGCTGGCCATCAGTTATTACAAGGTGGATGCCTTACTTTGCCATTGCTCTGAGCGTGGACGTTTCTGACGCTGCAGATGTTGTCTAAAGAAGGTACAAGTGAGAGGCTAAGGGATATTTGACAACTCTGTCTAACATGTTGACAGATGCCAGGCATGGTTGGGGTGTGCTTAGTTCTAAAATTTAGTCACCACTGGGGGGTGGGTTCGGCTTCTGGGGGAATGAGCTGTGATACTGCCGGGCCAAATTGTCTTCTCAGTTACAGGGATGTAAATCTGGACTAACGCTCTTCAGAAAGCAGAGCCCAGCTTCTCCACCCCTGTGAAGGCAGCTGTAAAGTGCTTGGGGGAGTCTGGAGCCATGGTGCCAAGATACTATGGTGATAGATGTAAATACGTTAGCTGGGTCAGTGAGGATCACATGTTGGAGGCTAGAGCAAATGGTAATTGCTGGGTTCACCTGTAGAGAAATCTACTGATGCTAATCAGATCTGCTCCTCACCCCCAATCCACCCCGGCAGAGTGACTGTAGGGAATAGGGAAACCCCGTGTCTTAAGGGGTCTGATCGGGGGGGGGGGGGGGGGAGGAGCAGATCTGATTAGCATCAGTAGATTTCTCTACAGGTGAACCCAGCAATTACCATTTGCTCTAGCCTCCAACATGTGATCCTCACTNTTTCTTCCTCCAGACAATGGGATTTACATACTTCCCCTCTGAAATCTATACGGCCGTAATGCAGGCATTGTTTCTCTAGCACTCCACAGCACTGGGGAACAAACAGGGGGGGGGGCGGGGGGAGACAGAACAGACATTTTTTTCTTTAAACCACCAGTAGGTCTCCAATTGCACCAGTATAACCAGCAGCCTAGACCTGGTTTCTGGTGACATGGTGCTTTCGGGAGAAGAGGAAGCCCTGGGGAGATGGGAGTGACCTCTTCTGAAGCAGCGAGGGGAGCTGAATGTTTGTTCCCCAGTGCTGTGGAGTGCTAGAGAAACAATGCCTGCATTACGGCCGTATAGATTTCAGAGGGGAAGTATGTAAATCCCATTGTCTGGAGGAAGAAAGCTCACCAGGTACACAGCCAGGCCTCCCTCCAGCTCTCACCTTGTTCTCTGGTCAGTCCGAGGCATTTTGGTGGCACTTGTCACCCTAGTGTCTGAAAGCTTTACAAATCATTCCCGCCCCATTTTACAGATGAGGAAACCGAGCCCTGCAGAAGTTAAAGCCAGTGGTTTCCAACCTTGGTTCTCATTGGGCCGACTCCATTCCCTGGGTGCTGACGTACCACAAGCTGGGCACCCAAAAGTGAAAGCAGCCCAGCTGAGTGGGAGTTGTTGGAAAACTTTGGCTACGGCTGTGCCCAAGCTCCCGCTGGGAGCCTCCCCACTCCCAGTCCTGTGCCTCAAATATAAGGTTTCTCCCCCCTCCCTTTGGAGCCAGCCCCAATCCTTCCGCCTAGCACCACGCCTCCAAAGCCCACAGTGCTACAGGCCGTATTCCCTAGAACCCCACCCTGGGCACGGTCGTTTACAGCAGCGCAAAATAAGTGCAACGGGGCGGACAGAGCTCCTCAGTCAGCCGAGGAACCATTTACCCTGGGGGCAATAGCTCCACAAGGTGCATAGCCATGGAGGATCTGGCCCCGGGATTTGAACTCGCATAGGTTAGCGTTCTGCTGGTGCAAAGCAGAGTTCTGCACAGTCGCTTCCATCAGATGAATGTGCCCTTCATTTGTTTTGAACCAGAATCTTGATCTATTCCCCTCTCTGCTCTGTTAAATTTACATTTAACACCTGCTCAGGGGTGAAATTCTGCCCGCAGTTACCGATATGCAACCCCATTGCCTTCAGAGAGGGTAATCGACGTCTGGGCTCACGCGTGTAAGCAATATCTCTCCCCCCCCCCCCCCGTCTTTTCAAACACAGGACAGAGAACAAGAAGTTTCACACACACAAACACCCTCCCGCAGCCCTTTAGCTTGCTGCTGGCCAGGTGACAAGGACCCCGTTTTATCTCTGGGCTGTCTGAGGTATTCTGCTATATGCCATTTTTATAAGGAGGAAGTAAATATTAACCAAGGCTTTGCAACAACAAAAAGAAAATCTACTATTGATGCTCCTGGGATTAAAACCAAGAGGAACATGTCACATTAAAATGAAAGATGGGGTCATGATTGCTAGCCTTGAGGCTTTGTTAGGTGCAGGTTTAGTGGTACAGCACTGGCAGTGCACCAGCTGGGTTGGAGGTGCTGAATATCTCGTGGGTAGCGTGGGAGTTATTGGTATGGAAAGAAAGTAGCGGTGGGGAGAGAGAGGTCTGCTTCAACATCTCTCTCCTGATGAATATTTGCAGGACTTCTCCCGCAGAAACCTGTACCGCAGCTTTATCCAGAGCTTGCTAGCCACTTGCGTTGTGTAGCAACGCTGAGTCCTGTCTACACGCAGAAACGGCACCTCTTTGACTTACGTTTAAAAAAAAAAAAAAAAAAAAAAATCAATGGAAATGGTGGGAACTCGCTTCTTTCAGTGTCAACGGGACTTACAGCGGTTTAGTTTACACCTGCTCCCAGTTGACTTAGACCAATGAAAATAAGCCTCCTGGTTTTAAACGCAATAGGAGTGTACCCGTGGCCGTTAGCACCAGTTTGGTTTAAAAATCGCACCTTAGGGTTAAACCAGTGCAGCTTGCTGGTGTGGACGTGCTCCGAGTGGCAGAAAAGGGAAGGAGATGGACAGAGTTGGCTCGTTGTAAAGTGTGCCCAGAAGTCTCGTCTAAGAGCAAAACCTTTTGGAAAGTTAAATGCTTGGCTACTTCACGCTGTACAAACCATGGGGCTGAGCTTCTGCTCCTGGGAACAACTGTTCAGTTAAGGCCAACTTTTCCCCAGAAGATGCCCCGGATGTGGGGGGGGCTCATTTTTCTGGGGTCCCCACTTGCTCCTGGCTTTCTGAACGGCTGAGCACCCACAACTGCAGCTGATGTCGCTGGGTGCTGAAAGTCGGCCTGGCCCCAAGAACTGAGGTCCCACTTTTAAAAAGGTTGGGCCTTAATGAGGATGACTTAATGAAGCTCCGTTTGTCCCCCAGACACGCTCGAGGCAAGAGAAGCTGTCCATGAAATGGTTTGGGCCAGATCCGGGACCCGACTCAGCCCAAACGCCTATGATGTGAAAGCAGTGGGCTGTCCTGCCGTCCCGGGGGTGAGAATCTTCAGCCTTGGGGAACTCGGCGCCTCAACCTGGGTGGGGGGAGGGTTCCAGCGAAACCTCCCCCTGCCAGGTGGGTGCAGCCTCCAGAGGCTATTTGGAGTAAGTGGGAGCATCTTGTGCAGCTGCAGGGGGGGGGGAGCCAATAGGAACTTCTTAGGCTCCCATGTCCAGCGTGCAGCAGGGTTTGCTCAGGGACAGACATATGCCCAGCAAACACATGTGCACAGCGGCCCCACCCTGAAGCAGGGAACCATGACCCTTGTGTGCATCCTCAACCACCAATGCACGGTAACCACTTTGCGCAGGCGCTTGTGCTGTCTGCCTGTGCTCCACCTGCAGGTCTGGAGGGCCAGGATTCGCCCTGGAGTAAGGGCTGCAGCGCCGTCAGGAACAACCCACTCTGGGAAAAGGGAGGGGTTCTGTGCCCACGGTCTGGGCTCAGGTCAGAACTCGGGTCACAACCATGATGGGGGAGTCTTATCTTCTTCCCGCAGCTCATAAAACCCACTCCGGGCTGCGTCCCGGACAGCGCTTGCTGGGGGAGGGCCCCAGGCCGGAAACGCAGGGACTGCTGCAGGTCTGGATTGAGATGCATGGGTGAGCACTGCCGAGGTGCAGCGCATGTATGAGCTGTGGCAGCGCTAAGCGGTCTAAGCCCTAAATTCACCCGTTTATACTATCCCGGTGGAATTTTTACTGCCTGGGGAGAGAGCTGGTTTGGCTTCCTTCAAATTGTTCCCAAAAAGATTCTGCCATCTTGCATGCTTGCAATTAAGCAACGGCAGTTCCATCGCTGATGTGTTTTACACGCTTGATTTTCAAGGGAATTTGTCCTGACAGATGGTACATTCAGAAAAGCCTGGTGTGCCCCCAGCAAGTGAAATTAACCGGGAGATTTACAGCAGGCGTGTTGATTTTGGCAGTCTCGTGTTGGTGTGCAGGGGGCGGGGGTGTTGTTATTTCACACATTGGACTGCCCCCAGGGCTCATTAATGAGGTTAATTAAAACTCCTCTCGGTCCTAGCAGAGCACAGTAAACCTCAAGGATATTGGGAAGCAGAGAGAGAACTACTAACGCCATCCTTCCCAATGGTGTTTTCCTTCTCCTATCCAGCATGGGCCTGATCCTGCACTCCTATTTGGTTATAGGTGCTTTGTTTATTGTAGGGTTGCTTGTGAGTGCTGTGTTGCTTTGTTTATTGTCGGGAATGCTGGGCAGCACACATGGGTTTGATTACTGTGGGGTTGCTGGCGAGTGCCCGTTGGTTATTGTTGGTCGCTGTACAGGCCGGTTTGTTATTGTAGGACTGCTGGTTGGGAGCGCTGGGCTGGGCACACTCTGGGATTAGCTGTTGTGCTAGGCTGCATAGTGGTTTTGTGACATGGACAAATATCCTGTCAGAACTCAGTCCGGCGAGGTGCTGAGCGCCTCAGCCCAAGTCCCCTTGATTGGGAATCGGAGGAAGGATAAGCCAGATCTAGAGATGAAAAGCAGGAACCCTCTGTGTCCTGAGCAGCCTCTGAGTTCAGTGTGGCCGCATAGCCATGACTGAGGGGACTGAATGTGTCAAGCAGGGATACTGTGCATGTCTCCAGCACCTCCTGAAAGCATGTTAGCAACAGGAATTCATTTATCCTCACAACCCACCTGGGAACGAAGAGATGAGTGCCACCCCCGCGTTACAGAGCGGGAAACCAACGGGGAGAGAAAGTGACTTGCTCAAAACACACAGCGAGGCAGTCATAGAACCAGGAAGAGAACCCAGGAGTCCGGACTCCCAGTCCTTTGCATTAACCACTAACCCCTGCTGCTTCTCACCGGACCATGACCCAGGCAGCAGTCTCCAGCTGGCAACAGCCAGACAGCTTTGGAGTACATCTCAGGTCAGGGAAACTGAGTGCACTGGGAAAAATGATCCCCGAAATCTCAGACAAAGAGAGGGAGAGGTTGCACGCACAGGCAGGGCTTTTCTGCCAACTCATTGACAGCAGCAGAGACTGGCAATGCAGGCCGCTGCGTCTCGTTCAATCTCTGAACAAGGAGTGATGCTGGAGTGACGGCCAGCGAGTCGATCTCTGTTCAGCCTCATTGCAGGGCAACGGCATCACGGCAGGGCAAAGGCACCTGGAGGACAGGTCCACCAATGGCTATTAGCCAAGATGGTCTGGGAAGCAACCCCGTGTTCTGGGTGCCCCTAAACCTCTGACTGCCAGAAGCTGGGGTTGGACGACAGGATGGTCACTCGATTATTGCCCTGTTCTGTTCATTCCCTCTGAAACATCAGGCACTGGCCCAAGCTACCAGGCTAGATGACCATTGGTCTGACCTGGTATGGCCATTCTTATCTGTGTCTCCTTCCAATATCCAAGGCCTGAATCTCCCCACCCCTGCCCATAGATTTGGCAATCTCAGGGCACCCTGGAGGCCATCTGTGCAAGACAGAGTATCATGAGCTGCCCTTTCTCTGCCATCTGTATTGGACTATCCTGAGCATACGCTCCACAGTTTCTCCAGTCCTGCACCTCCCACCAGCAGGACAACTAAATGGGGGCAGTGCAGTGTAGTGGTCAGGGCAGGAGCGTGGGCGTCAGCACTCCTGGGTTCTAGTCCCATTTCTCCCACCCACCTGCTGAGTGACACTGAGCCAGGCGCGTCCCCTTTCTGCACCTCTGGTTCCCCAGCTTTGCAAAGCCTTGGAGGAGCTGTAACTGGAAGGCGCTGGGGAAATGCAAAGCATTATCAGGGAGTCCATGCTCAAAGGAGCCCTGTGCCTCATGCAGCCATTGCAAAGGGAGCCCAATTGGCTTCCGCTCTGATGCAGTCGCATTTTACACCTAAATGCTGGTGCAAGGCCGTGGCAAATCTACATCATTAGCCTCAGCTGGCCCCATGACCGCTGACTTAGTACCGTCTCTCTCAGCTGGGCAGAGAGGGGAGAATGGAACTGCTGGTCCGACTGCAGCATTGGGCTCCAGGAGCTGCCCAGCCCGTCGAGAAGGGGCTTGTGGGCACTACAGGATTCTTTTCAAAAAGAGGGATTTAGGATTGGGCAAAGAGAGCATGGTTTTGCTCTTCAGGGCAGGGCCCCTCCGTTTGTGCTGTGTGCATACGTACAGCGCCCGGCGCACTCAGGGCCCCTGATGCACTCACAGCACCAATGAATCACTATTAGAAAAAGCCACAGACCTTCCCTCTTTGCCCTGGGATTAGCAAATCCACCCGGGTTTTGCAGGGAAGATTCAGAGATTCCAAGGCCAGAAGGGACGACTGTGATCCTGTAGTCTGACCTCCTGGGGTCTTCCCAGAATTAATTCATAGCCACTGGGAGAGACCTCTCCCTCTCACCCCTCCCTGCACAAGCCAAAGGCTCAGAAAATCCTCCTGGCCATTCTCTTCAGGCTACCGGCCCTTCCTCCAGGGCCTGACGCTCTGAACTGCTGGGAAGCACCTCAGAGCCTCTCCCAGGATCAGGCCCATTGACATCACAGGAGTCAGGCATGCTCAGCTCCCAGCAGGATCGGGCCCCTGAGCCAGAGCTGCCTTAGTGACTTGTCTTTGCCTTCCCAGCCTCGGCATCCCTCGCTAAGCTGAAGGGGAGCCGGAGCGTTGTTTGAGCAAAAGCATCACTGCCCGTCTCCGTGGCGATGTCGCGGCAGAGCCACGACTTCCCGAATGTTTCAGAGCGGCGAGAACAGCCTAGGCCCAGCCTGTCCACCCGGGGCTGACCCCTCTCATCCCCCCGGCGTCGCGGGGTGCTCCGCTCCCTGCAGTCACACGACTGGGGGCCGTTGTGTTTTGGGCCACGGACTCTTAACCCTTGCGTGGTGCGCTGCCAGAACATTAACCAGGCCCTCCCATGCCAGGGAGGTAACACTTATTATCCCTGGGTTTCGGGGGTGGGGGAAACCGAGGCAGAGGGGTTGAGTGACATGATAGGACGGGTCCCCGAAACACCCCGGGGGTTGACACAATTGCAGTTAAGCCGTGAGGAGCTTCACGCGGGCGAGCACGTTGCAAGAGGTGCTGCGTTTTCAGTTCGAGGAGGACAGAGGGACAGACAGACATCCAGCAGGTGCTAGAGTAGCTGAGCTTGGCGTTTATTCGGAACTGGGCCCTGCAAGGTGCTGAGTGACGCTCCTTGGTGGGCGAGGGCACTCAGCACCTGGCAGGATAAAGCCTTGGTGAGAGAGAGAGAGAGAACCTGCATGCCCCCTCCTTTGTTAGTCATAGTGCACGGTCTCCATTTCACTTAGCCAGGCAGGTGCGAATAATCTCACGGGGGATAAGGGGCACTTGGCGTCTTCAGCCAGGTCAGTGTCACCTTCCTGAAGCCTTGCCCTGATTCTCCAGGCCCTACCTCTGTGCTCTGGTCTTTCTGAGTTCCCTACCATTGATGGGGGGACCCATCAGCCCCCGAACTCGCTCCCATGTACGGTATAGGCCCAGAGTTCAAAACTAGCCTTAAAACTTATCTGCTTGGTTATTGGCTTATCTGGGTGGGATCCCAAACCACCCAGGTTTTCCCGGGTCCCACATTGGGAGCACTTGACCTGGTTGGGGATGGGCCCGCTGAGTGCCGCCTACCCCACTCCTTGGCTGAGTGGGGTCGCTTGAGCACCACCTCTGCCCCTCCCTCACCCCAAGGGCTCAGCATGCTAGCTCCATAGTCCCTAAACCCAGCATTGCAGCACTCGAACGCAGAACCTGGAGGGAGGTCCCTCGTGCTGACACTAGACCAGCGTAGCAGAGCTTTGCCTTGATTACACCCTGCTCTGTTGCCTGGTTACTTCCTTTTCCAGAAGGTTTTCCTAGAGATTTGCCTGAGGGGTGCAGATTGGAAGAGACCGATTTCCAACACCGGTCAATGGAATCCCCTTGCTATGTCAGTGTCCTCTCCTCTGCCCTGTGGGGGTAAAAAGCTCATGCACACTGTTGCGGAGAACAAATTCCCCGTCCACTCAATTTAAGCTTCTTCTCTACCAAGATTCGCTCATGCAGCAGCAAGAGCTACGTGCCCGTGGACGCCCGCCCGTGCTGTGATCTCACGCGAGTTGCCCATCCAGGTCTCACACCATCGCTGTGGTTTATTTGAAGGATCATCCATATAATGATTCAACTGGGAAAAATACGTCTGTATGTATCCAGTTACAGTCAGGAAGGCCGTGGTCTAAAAGCGATCAGTTTTAGAACAAGGCAGTAAAAGAAGGAAACAGAAGTACCGGCAGCAGAACTCTCAGCCTGCAATCCAGGTAGCGAATGTGAGGTGTGACGCCCCAAATTCTCTTCTGTGTCTGCCAAGCACCCATTTTTGCATCCTTTGTCCTCTGCAAGAGGAGGTGGAGCGAACCCCTCGTTTCCTGGTACAGCCCTTTTGCAATCAGCTTGAATGTAGTAGCTTCACACAGGTTAATAATTTGGGAACAAAATGGCTCCCAGAAGAAGGCGATACCTGAACTACTTCTCCCTCCGCAATTTCCCATGGAGAATGTTGGAAATTCTTCATCCCAGAAAGGGTCACTGCAGGCACTAGCAAAGCAAGACAGTGGCCCTAGGAGCTTTGGAATCGTGGAGAATTCAGCTCCACCTCTGGGCTGCAGCCCTGTGCTCAGTTACACCGTAGTCCCAATCAGGGCCGTCCGTTACAAGAGGGGCAAGTCCATGTGGATGTGTGCTTTCCGGCGTGCATCATTCCAAATAGCCAGTACACTTGATTTGGCACTTCTGCTGCCCCTCCATGCACTTAGTACCTGTTTTATCTGAGCCCTTATGGGACTTCTCAGTCCCACTGAAGCATAACCCGAGTCACTCTCAAGGAGTAAAGTCCCCTAATCAGACAAAGGCCCTGGCTCTCCCCTCCTTTAATCCAGTGTAAATCAGGAGTAACTACGAAGTTACACCTGTTGGTCACCATGTTCAAGGGGCTTTAGATCAGGCCCTTAAATCAGTGGGAAGGGTCCGGCAGAATTAGGCTCTAAATCCAGTGCTTCTACCCTATTCTTTTAACCTGAGCTGTCATTTTCTACCCAAAGGACAGCCAATGACAATGACCAATCCTCTTGCTTCATCCCTCTGGTTCTTTGATTCCCTGGGCCCACATTCCCATTGACTGCCCATTCACTCCAGTGGCAGGGAGAGCAGGAGCAAGGCCGCTGGGTTTACATTGGCGTGAGGACATACATCCCCTGTTCCAAAGTCTCGGAAAGCCCTGACTGCTGCAGGGATTCCTCCCCATCCTCGCTGTGGGGCTGGTTGAGAGGAGAGAAGGGGTGTAGAGACCGTACATAGCAACACATTTTATTATTATTATTGTAGCGATGAGACACTTGGGCATTTTGTACCCCGCTATTTTGCTGTTGTTCCGAGTGTACGAGTCTACCCCTGCATGTGTGGTGTTTGTGTGCGACGGTCAGACCCTCCTTGTGTGGTTCCAATGAATCCGTGTTGCCTTCGGACCCAGCCCTGCAAGCCTGGACTTCAGCTGGACTACGCTCTGGAGTAAGAAGCACTCAGGCAGTAAGGGATGCAGCATCCTCGCCTTTGTGCCAGTTACACAGTGGAATAACAGCTATAGCCTCTCTGCCGAGTAAGGGCAGAGGGGAACCTTCTTTCACTCAGAACGAAACCTGTATCCCTCAGCGGCTCTCTATTTATGTTCTCTATGCGATGTATGTGTGTGTCGGTTGTGATACCAGCTGTGACTTCTAGGACTGTAACACCAGAAGTAAAGTGACTTTACTGGCTAATTGTTTCTCTGTGGAAGTGTATTGTGTACAGGTGTCTGAATGAGAAACCAACGCCTCTGCAGAGGGAGAGGGCGTCTCGTATCCTGGCTGTACACATGGAAGCTGAAAGCTGGTTGCGGGAGAGAAGGGGGGGTTAATATAGTCTCTGGTTTTCCCCCCCAAAAATGTTATGAATTAATGTTATTTTCTCAATAATAAAAGGAAATCAATTTTTCCCCGGGGGGGGGGGGGGGGAGATTGTGGTGGTAGGCCCAGCCCTGAGCACAGGATGGGGCATTCAGTGCACTAATGGTGGAGTAGCACCAGGAGGCGCTGTGACTCAAGCACCCTGCTGAGTCACTTCCTCCCAGGTTGCTCCTTGTTCCCAGGGGCAGCTATATATACAGCTGGCCTATGCCACCAGCAAACCTACTCCATCCCTCTTTGCCTGGGCTACTCAGGCCAGCAGGGGGCTGGAGCAGCAGCTCTGCCCACCTGCCCCCTGGAGGGCGTACGTGGGCTGCACCCAGACCCAAACTCCATGGAGCCCGTGCAGGGGTGCAAGGATGTATACGCATCAGTTACATTTTGTAAACTCCTTGCCAAGGATGAGTCTGGTCCTACACGATTAACTGAAAGGTCAGGGAAAGCAGTGGCAGGGGGTGAAAATAACCCCTCTGGAACAGCCCCGCCAGCTGCAGACATCTCTTCCCCCCCAGCCAATGCACCAGAACAGGGACTAGATATACACCTAGGCTGATCAGACAGCAAGTATGAAAAATTGGGAGAGAGGGTTGGGGGGTAATAGGCGCCTATATAAGACAAAGCCCCAAATATCGGGATTGTCCCTATAAAATCGGGACATCGGGTCACCCTATCTACACCGTGGATTCGAGACAAACCTAAGATGATGTATTTGGGGGTGGAGGTTGAGCTCATGTCCCCTCCCAGCTTCCCTCCCTCCAATATTGTGCCCTCCACACTTAAATAAAAATCCCAATTGCGGACAGTTTTCCCCCCGAAGACCGGGACGCCAGCTCCTGGGAGCCGGACTCTGCTTCCTGTTCTCCTGCTAGGGCACTCCTCAAGCAGCCCTATGGAAATCCATCCCTGGGGAGGAATACAGAGCAAGCCGCCAAGCAAGGTGAGTGCAAGTGGTAGCATCTAGCTCCTAACTGCAGGGATGAAGAGAGAAGGGAAATTCCCCTGGTGAAACATTTACCATAGAGTACAGCCTCTGCCGCATTTCAGCCCCACAGTGAAGATTCCATTGCAATAAGACAGAGTGTGAACAGCTCAGAGAATGCTTCGCGCTATAGGCGAACCTTGAAATGAACTGAGGAGACAAAGAATTGTGTACCTGACTCCCACAAAAGTGATTTGGGTACTTAATGCCCTTAAGCTCTTTGGAAGATACCAAGCTGAAGTGTTATCTAGATGACAGTCACCAGGCCACTCACTGATGTTCGTGAAGAATGGTGTGGGTGTGTGCATGGGGGGGAAAACTGGAATTTTGTTCCTCTCTCTCTCCTCTCAACCCCTATTAAAAGCTGAATTTCCAGCCTGTCCAAATCTAGACTACCATCCATTTTATTGTTGCTGAATTAGTCAGGGAGATAAACGGACGGGTGAGTGGAGCTACAGAATGCTGGAAGGATGCAATTGGCCTTCAACAGGACACAACCCTGGAGAAGAAGAACGTCCAGTTATAAGAATTGGGGCTGGAAATTTGTCGCAGCATTCTTTAAATTGAAAATCAGGGAGCAGTCATGGTAAATTTAGTAAGAGTCCCGGGCTTAGGGACGGCTCTGTGATTTCTGATTAAACAAACAAACAAAGAAACAAAAAGTGCCCTGACAAATGAGGGGGCACTGACCACCCGCAGCAGCACCCTCTGGCCTGGTACTGCCACCCTCATCCTGGCTGGGTGCAGAGAGGGGTCCCGGGGGAGGGGGGGGGCAGGAGGGCTGGAGAGTGAGCCTGCCCCTCACTCATCCCAGACATGGACAGAGTGTCATGTTTGGTGAGAGGAAGGAAGGCAGGTGTCTGTGCCAAATTCGAGTGAGCGGTGCTGTGACTCCATGTGCCAGGTCCCAACACTCGGAGCAATGAGTTAGGCCCAGCCCTGGGGGACATAGGAGCCACCACTGTGGGATGGACTCGCTCCAACCCCCCCACCCAGGACCTCCCCTCCACACTGGGCTGGTGACCCACCTAAAGCCTTCCTGCAGGAAGTCACAGAAACAGAGAAATCATGGTATCCATGACTTTTTCTGCACTGTGACAAACCTGCTGCCCTAATCATGATGCTCCCCTCCCTCCCCCAAAAAAGGAAGGGAGATAAAACGTCAGGCTTCAGCCACTCTAACTATTAGGATGAGACCTTCTTGGGGGGTGGTTATTATCCCACAGGTGCCTCATGT
The DNA here is from genome assembly GCF_013100865.1 of Trachemys scripta elegans. NCBI lineage: Eukaryota > Metazoa > Chordata > Testudines > Emydidae > Trachemys > Trachemys scripta. The sequence continues at coordinate 31,541,058 of NC_048311.1, forward strand.
GGGGCTTCTTGCACCTTCTCCCGAAGCACCTGGCACTGGCAACTGTCCGTGGCAGGTTTCAGGGCTAGACTGTCCGTGGATCTGAGCCAGTTCCTATGGTAGCTCCCAAAAAAAGTATTGCATGAAACAAGAACAATACAAATTCCTGCAGTTTTAGTCCAATCATCTAGAGCAAAACTGGTTGAAATTCTGGCTTTTCAAAAGAAACACATTTGGGGGCTGTTCTGGAGCAGCGGAGTGTGCCTGAGATTTTCAACAACAAAAAAAATCCAACAAAAATCTCTGAGAAAGTTTTTTTCCTATTAAACATTTTTCAACCAGCTCCAATCGTTAGAGAGATTATTGCAGTTGGACTGATTTAGCACTGGGAATGCCAGGACGTATCCCAAGGCTCACCAGCAAGGGAATGCTCAGAGAGTCACTAGCTCTGGAACCCTGGATGACCCAAGTACAGAGCACAGACTGGTCTGAAATCTTTTCTTAAGAAGTTTTGATAAAGTTACTGGCCTTCAAGGAAAGAGATGCCCAAGGGGCTAGTTCTCTGCATCCACGTTTATCAGCCTGTGAGTGCTCCCTACAGGGGAAGGGTGCAGCTGGCACACAGCATGGTAAACCATAGACTATCAGGGCTGGAAGGGACCTCAGGAGGTTCTAGTTCCACCCCCTGCTCAAAGCAGGACCAACCCCAACTAAATCATCCCAGCCAGGGCTTTGTCAAGCCAGGCCTTAAAATCCTTTAAGGAAGGAGATTCCACCACCTCCCTAGGGAACCCATTCCACTGCTTCACCACCCTCCTAGTGAAAAAGATTTTCCTAATATCCAACCTAAACCTCCCCCACTGCAACTTGAGACCATTGCTCCTTGTTCTGTCATCTGGTACCACTGAGAACAGCTGAGCTCCATCCTCTTTGGGAACCCCCTTCAGGTTGTTGAAAGCAGCTATCAAATCCCCTCTCATTCTTCTCTTCTGCAGACTAAACAATCCCAGTTCCCTCAGCCTCTCCTCATAAGTCATGTGTTCCAGCCCCCTAATAATTTTTGTTGCCCTCCGCTGGACTCTTTCCAATGTTTCCACATCCTTCTTGTAGTGTGAGGCCCAAAACTGGACACAGTACTCCAGATGAGGCCTTACCAATGCCAAACAGAGGGGAATGATCACCTCCCTAGATCTGCTGGCAATGCCCCTACTCATACAGCCCAAAATGCTGTTAGCCTTCTTGGCAACAAAGGCACGCTGTTGACTCATATCCAGCTTCTCATCCACTGTAACCCCTAGGTCCTTTTCTGCAGAACTGCTGCCTAGCCATTCGGTCCCTAGTCTGCAGCAGTGCATGGGATTCTTCTGTCTTAAGTGCAGGACTCTGCACTTGACCTTGTTGAACCTCATCAGGTTTCTTTTGGCCCAATCCTCTAATTTGTCTAGGTCCCTCTGTATCCTATGCCTACCCTCCAGCGTATCTACCTCTCCCCCCCAGCTTAGTGTCATCTGCGAACTTGCTGAGGGTGCAGTCCACGCCATCCTCCAGATCATTATTGAAGATATTGAACAAAACCGGCCCCAGGACCGACCGTTGGATGGTTCATCTCTGAATGAAGCAAGGTATGGTATAACAAGAGCACGTTTATGAATATTAAGCAGGCCCATGCATGTCACGTGCAAGCAAGTGGTGCTAAGACTGCTTTTCATCTACGAACTATTGTAACATTACAGTCATGGGAAAGCTCATCTGTTGGAAAAAAGAGTGTGCCTGAGTGAGAGACATACTGTATTACCAGGGAAATGAATAGAGATAGTTACTGCAGTTGTAAATAAATTGGCCTTCCTATGACTTATTGAAGAACAGCTAGTTCTGCAATCAGAGAGTGCTGCTAATGAAGTAATGCTCTGCACCAATGGCTGTAAGAAGTCTTGGAGAGAATAAAGCGACCAAGTGAACCTATTGTCAAATCGGTCTAAGCTGCAAAGTCTGGATCAGAGCCAGATCTGAACGTCCGCAAGGTTCAGGAGAAGGTCGGTTTGTTCCATCACAAGTCAGCTATGAAATTTTGATCTTTCTTGACACTGCACTGAAGTCTGGGGGCTCTTTGGACCCTAATATAATAGCAGGGGCATCTCTCCAGAGGTCCTATTCTCTCACCACAAGACACAAGCATGGCCCATTAGGTTCAAGTGGAGTTTGCTCTTTTCCCATGGTGGGGAGGGGAGGGGAGAAGAGCGTTAGGAAACTGAGTGCTTCTACAGCATGCTTCCTTCCTATTCCCACTCCCTTACTCCACAGTCTGCTGCTTTCAAACCATCACCATAAAAAAAACAAAACAAAACAGGTAATCTGTGAGCATACACCTGGGGAAAGCACTTTGCATAGATATTGTTACATCACATAATATTCCTGGGGCAGACAGTACTACCTGCTAGAGAGATGCATTCATTTAACTAGAATATATGTGCAGTAGGTCTAGAGGTTTCTTCCAGGCAGACTCATATATATGAAATCTGACAAGTCAGACACCTTTCTGCTTCAATCAGGAGGTGTTAAGCCTTTGTAACAAGGTGTAATCCAGTAACTGTCCTGGGAAGCTCTTGCAAACCGAGCAATTATTAGAGCAGGCTGGTTTCATTGTGTCTTTGCAGCATTTCAGATGTTCTCATCCTATTCAAATATTTCTGTGCTGCAGTTCTTGAAATACGTGGTTCGGGTGTGAGAAATTTTTGTTTGGGAAAAAAGGGAAAAAATAAACTAATACACACCCAGGTACTTTTTGCTCACACAATATTTGCTCATACCTGAGAGCAGTGTATTGTTGCAAAGCTAATCGCCTTAACAATTGTTCGGTTGAAAGCCTTCTTTAGCATGGCAAACTTTATCCTACTGTGCAAGTACATATTTGGCAATGTCCATAGTGTACATATTTACAGACGATAGAGTTAAATCCAAAGTTGTAACTCTTGCTTTCCTTGATCTGATTGGTTATTTGAGAAACAGAAAGGGCTACTTTCTCTCTCCCCCCCTTTAAGTACAAAGAAACCCTTTATTTTAGCATATCCTTTTCTTTTAATTCACTGTACAGTTTTGGAAGGGACTGTGTTAGATACGGATTTGATATGGAACCATGTCTCCTTCTAGTGTCTGGCCCCAGCAGTTATAACAGCTGGCTACTTATTAGGATGACCAGACAGTAAGTGTGAAAAATCGGGACAGGGAGTGGGGGTAATAGGAGTCTATATAAGAAAAAGACCCAAAATCAGGACTGTCCCTATAAAATCAGGACATCTGGTCACCCTACTACTTATTGCTAAAAGACATGTGGGTTCTTCTTGGTGCTCAAAGTACTGGGTTCCAGTCTCCATTAACAGCTGAAGTGTCTGCACGTAATGAAACATACATGCAGTGTTCTGTTGTTTTAATATAGTAGTGTTGATTTACTGGCCTGCATAAGTCAGAGTCCTTTAATTTATTAAATTTATAAACACCAGAAACAAATGATCTAGAAACAGAACAATAGGTGGAAATAGACTCCAACCAGAGGATCCAAGTTCAGTTCTAAGCTTGCTGGCTGGCAAACCAGGCTTACCCCTATGTGATGAGCAACCTAGGTTTTCAGTTTCACTGTTTACAAGAGCACAGATGTTCCAGCTACTAAGCAAATTGTGCACAAAGTGAGAATGAAGGAATATAAGGCCTAGTTCCGGAGCCCAAATCATTTTTTTGAACGGTTTGACTATGGGCCACAGGTAACATATTTCCAAGCGCATGCAGTCCCAGCCTTTTGCCATGGGGCAGGGGGCAGAGTCTGGAGGTTGCAAGATACTAGATATCATTGGGGTTAAACTTGTACCACTTAAGTTGCAAATTCATCCTGAAACCTTCCACTGAGGACACAAGGGAGGTTAATTCGGCTTGCTGAACATCCACAGGCTGCTAGCACTGTTTTGTACCTAGGGCAAATGGCCTTCAAGCACCAACTAACCAAAGACAGGAGGGGAAATACACAGTGGAGTTCTGATGCCTCCTAACCTTCAGGTACCTGTTTCTAACTCAGCGCTGTACCAGAATACTGCACTTTGAGATGCCTTTCCCATTTTCCCCAGCCCATCACAGCTGGCTTAGCTTTAAGGGAGATTCTGTGCATTTCACGCATGAAGGATTAGATCCAATCATCCATCCTTGCCCTAAACTGAGCAGAGCATTCCGAGCCCACCGGCACTACCAGGAGGGATTTAAGGTGCCCATAAGTGGAGCAAGAGTGGCATCTTCAGGACAGTGAGATGAACTATCCGGGATGGGAAGTTAACAGCTGAAAGGGCTCCCCCCAGAGCAGATTTCACACGTTTACTTCCTGCGGGATCAGAGGAGTACTATTAACATCACCTGTTCCTTTAGCTGGTGCTTGGAACATGTATGATCACATATGGTCTCAATTAGAAAACAAAACCAACTATACTCCACAACACCTTCAAAAGAGGAGCCTGGGAACTGAAATTCATAACTCTGCTGGACACTAAAAACCACAGACATAACAGAGATGCTGGTTGTATGGCTCATTACAACAATTTGTAACCCTCCCAGCTCCCTTTCTCCTACAAATGCAGAGGTGTTAATTACCCACTTCATTTTAAATGGTCTCCTGCAACACAGGTGGATCTCTTGTTTAATCTGGCCCACTTTGTATATAGCTGTGACACTCACCAGTTATCTTCTCCAGACCTGAAGAAGAGCTCTGTGAAACTCGAAAGTTTGTTCCTTTCAGAAACAGAAGTTGGTCCAATAAAAGATATCGCCTCACCTACCCTGGGACCCCATCCACGCTGCAAACAAATATACTCCACAAACTCTATCAGAGTCATTTCAAAAGGCTGAAGACAAACGATCACAATTCGTTTCACACGTAGGGACAGATTGTGCAGGTTTTTTTTCTTATGCAACCATCATCCGAGCCCATATTTAGGACCTAATCCTGAAGTTAGATACATAAACACCTTCATAGAACTGAAGGCCAGTAGGGACCGTTTAGTTTCACCTCCTGTACATCACAGGCCATTAAATTTCACCCCGTTACCCTTGTACTGAGCCCAATAACTTGGGTCTGATTAAAGCAGATCTTTCATATTTCTACCTTGATGCTGGCAGAAATATTTTAAAGATGCATACAAGTATATATTATAAGGCAGTACTATGTGTTATTTAACTGCAATTGAAAAACTCAATATAACCAGGTTTTAGACTGGATTTAGACCTTCCCCTGCAATGGGGAAATACATACGTTGACTAAAAACCAAAGCAGACCGGTCTACTTGTATTGCACAAGCTCCAAGTAGAATGGCAAAAAATGTAAACGAGCAGCATTTTAACGGATCAACATTAGAGATGCACTTCCAGGCTCTAAGAGATTCATCTAAATTCAAGGGCACCTAGTTGTAAAACAAACGATTGTGAAAAGTGGACGACGACTAAGCTTCAAGAACTCAGGAAGGGTGGGTTTTTTTTTTTTAAGTTGTGGTGGATTACTGCTTGGTGGAAATCAGTGTCTTGGTTCCACAATGGTGGGTGCATTAGAAATGCAGAAAGAGCGGAGGGAGAAAAACAAGGGAGTGGGGGCATTTCTGGTATAAACAGCAAATCAGAGGAGTTCTTTCAGGTTTAAAATCTCTTTGTGACTTGCTCCATCCCGGGCCCAGGAAGCATCCCCACAATGGCACAGGGGAATGGGACAGGATAACATCAGCCTTTCTCAGGGGGCCAGGACAGTTGATCCTGCCCATTGCTCTGGGAGGAAAGGCTCTGTGGGAAGGGGATGGGGCTGGTGGAGGGGGGGTGAGCACCCTATGGAAAGGGATGGTGACTTGAGGGGGCCCTAGGGAAGGGGATGGGGGGGTGGGAAGGGAAGCGAGGGGGCCCTGGGGAAGGGGATGGAGGAAGTGAGGGTGCCCCTAAGGAAGGGGCTGTGGGGGGGAATTAGGGGGTTCTATGGAAGGGGAGGTAAATTTTGGGGGGGGATCACCTATGGCATGTGGGGACCTATGGAAGGGGGCGGGGCTCAGCACGTGGAGACCCTATGGAAGGGGGCGGGGCTCAATGGGGAGGTTGCCCTTGCCCCTCACAAAGATGGCGGTCCATGAGGCAGGTTAGCAATTGACCGGAAGTCCCGCGAGCCCTCCCAAAGATGGCGCCGAGCGATGCCCCCAGTGCCCGGAAGTGTGGCTGCCCCTCCCAAAGATGGCGGCGGCACCTGTCGGACACGTCACGGGTAAAGGGACGGACGGCGGCCGCCCAGGGTCGCGCCCAAGATGGCGGCGGCGGCGGCGGCGGCGGGGCCCGGGCTGCCGCGGGGCACGGAGGCGGCGGCGCTGTTCGAGGCGCACACGACGGTCGAGCTGCGCGAGGTGGAGCGGCGGCTGCGGGCGGGCATCGAGCAGAAGCGGGAGGAGCTGCGGCAGATGGTGGGGGAGCGCTACCGGGACCTCATCGAGGCGGCCGACACCATCGCCGAGATGCGCCTCAGCGCCGAGCACCTGCTGGGGGCGGTGCGGGGCCTGCAGCGCGGGGCGCCGGGGCCGCGGGGTGCCAGGGAAGGCCAGGGGGCCCAGGTGAGCGGGGGGCGGGGCCTGTGTTCCCAGGT